>NW_027497924.1:0-61720 GCF_021521415.1 Bidens hawaiensis | reverse complement strand
TGAATCAATTCCAGAATCAACAACCAGGAGGTCAGCATCAATATCAACAAAATCAACCAAGAGGTCAGCAGCATTACCAACAAAATCAGCCAAGATTCAACAACAACAACAGCCAAATGAACAACTTTAACAACAACAACTTCAATCCCAACAACAATTACAACCCCAACTTCAATAACTTTCAGCCTCAAATGAATAATCAACAACAAAGTATGCAACAAACTCAAGGTTTTCAAATGAATAACAATCAAAACCTTCAAGCAGCTCAAAATGTTCCAAACAACACTGTTCCAGCAAATCAAAATCAGATCAGAAATCAAGGAAATGTGGCAGTGACTACACAGCATGAAGGAAATTTTGATTGGAGCAATCATGAAGAGGACACTGCAGATGATATCAGGAAAGAAAATGTGGCATTCATGGCCATAATTGAGAAAGAAAAAGGATCATCATCTCAGGTACACTATGCTTCTACAGTTGATTTAAATGAACTTATCATTGAATTGAAAACAAAGGTAGGCAAGCTGGAAAGTGAGTGTTTTAGAAAACAAAGCATCATCAATGAGTATGAGGCAAGTGAGTTGATCAGTGATGAAAAGATTAAAAGCCTTGAAGATGATTGCATGATTATTTACAGAACTCAAACCAGATACACCACTGAGATTGATGGATTAAAGAAGATGTTGGTTGAAGAAAAGGTGCAAAACACAAGACTAAAGGTTGAAACCGAATTTTTGAAGAATTTGATCTCAACAGGCAACATATGTGTTATACTGAACCAGGTGAAGGAACAAGACAAATACAAAACAGTACCACCTGCATTCAACAACAACTTCATGCCAAAAGTTGACAAAGAGAAAAGAGATGCATACTTGCAACAATTCAGAGATGTCTTTCAAGACAAGGAAGAATTTGTTGATTTGTACAAAAAGGTAGAAGTGAATGAAGAAGGAGAGTTTGTGATTAAGAAAGAAGTAAAAGAGAATAAGTCAATTGCAGTTCAAGTCTCTGAGGATAACTTTGATTCAGTTGAGTTGGATCAAGATGATTTGAGTGATTTGAGTGATCAAATTACTGAAAAGGAAATCAAAGCTGCTGAAAGAGGAAGAAAATATAAGAAACCTGAATCTGTTGATAAACTTCCAAAGTATCCACCACTCCCACCAAGATTGAAGAAACAGAATGATAAAATTGAAAGGAGAACATGTTTATTTTGATATTTGTGAAAGGAGGAAGATAAACTACAATGCAGTCAGACCACCAAGCAAGGCTGTTTTGGGTAAGATAAAGCAGAATAACAAAAAGAAGATGGTGACTGAAAAAGTTGATACAGAAAATTTTATCCCAGTTTATCCAATCTTTTCTAGTCATGAGGTGTTTGGATGTTGGAGAAGTGGAAACTGTGGAAGAGTATGAGAAAATATAGTCAAGGGTTAGAGAAAGCAGTGATGAAGAACCTATGATTATGGAGAAGATTGTCTTTGTCAAAAGCAAATTTGAAAGACAAGACATCAAGATTGAGGAATTTGTTCCTTTTTCAATTGATTTTGATGGTTTAAAGAATCAGAAGACTCTAGGAGTCAAGACACCTAAGCCAAGTGAAAGATACAAGAAACCAAAATAACATGAAATATTCAAAGGAAAGGTTTGGTGCAAAAGGTGTGATGAATATGGTCACCACACAGATTCATGTAATGAAAGATTCAAATTCAAACCATTTTATGTACCAGATGGAACAAAGTATTGGCAAGACTTTGTCCTGTACAAAAAGAAGTATGATGAATATCTGGGAAAAGGAAAGGTGTGTGGAAATGAAACCATGAACAAAGAAGATAAGAAATCCGAAAAGGAGACAAGGATTGAGAAGAAAGTGGCTGAACTAGCAAGAAGAAGTAAATCTCCTAAGAAGTATGAGGAATTGACCAAAAAGAACTATCAGTCTGTGAGAATCAAGCAAGATACTCGATCAGTCAAATCTGATAGCTCACAAGGATCATCAAGCAGTGAGAAGACAAGAAGAAAAGATGCACATTCTAGAAATAAACCAACAGAACTCGAGAAGTTTCTATTAAGACATGGATATGAACCACATGGTTTCCTTTGGAAACCTAAGACTAAGAGTAAGGTTGAGCAATATGCTGATGTGAGAGACTACTCTGAGAAGAAAGACTATGTGATAAAGGAGTATGCTACTGACTCAGCTGAATACCAGTGTCCAACCTCACTTGTTAAGACTCCAAGAGAGTGTGGTTATGAAACTGATCATTCAGACAACTTAGAATTGACTCATGAAGATCCTAAACCAACAACACTCACTTCCCAAGCTTTGTCTGAAACTGAATCTGATGAGCTGCAAGTTGATAAGGCTTGCACTTCATCACTTAACTAATCAAATTTTCTTTGTATATGCAGGAACAGTCCACTCCTCTAAATGACATATGGTATATGGATAGTGGTTTTTCTAGGCACAGGACTTGTGACAAGAGATCTCTTGTCAATTATGAAAGGAAGTATGAAGGTCCAGTAGCTTTTGGGAGTGATGAGAATGGTGGAAAGATTGTTGGAAAAGGAATCTTAACAAATGGGAAAGTCTCATTTGATAATGTATTTCATGTTGAAGGTCTTCAGTACAATCTACTGAGTATATCACAAATGTGTGATAAGGGTTACAAATTCAGTTTTGATGATTCACACTGTTTCATTTTAAAACCTGAGTTTGTAATTCCACCTGAAATGATTATGATGATGGCACCAAGAAATGGTAACTTGTATGAATTGAATATGAAAGAAGCTGTTTCAAGAGGAGGTGCATGTTTTGTTTCCAAAGCCACTGAAAATGAGTCAAAATTGTGGCATAGGAAACTGTGTCATGTGAACTTGAAGAACATGAATAGACTTGTCAAAGGTGAGCATGTCATAGGCTTACCTACAAGAGAATTCAAGTTGGAAGATCATTGTGATTCATGTCAAAAGGGAAAACAACACAAATCTACTCATAAGCCAAAGCTCATCAACTCAATTGGTCAAGTACTTGAATTACTTCACATGGATCTCTTTGGTCCAGTGAGTGTACCAAGTATCTGGAAGAAAGATATTGTCTGGTGATCATTGATGATTATTCAAGATACACTTGGGTTTATTTCCTAAGTACCAAGAATGAGACTGCAGAGTTGATTAAAGGTTGTGTAACAATGATTGAGAACAAGTTGAATAAGACAGTCGAGATGATGAGAAGTGACAATGGCATTGAGTTCAAGAATGGGGTTATGCAAGAATTCTGTGAAGCAAAAGGAATACAACAACAATTCTCAGCTCCTAGAACTCCTGAACAAAATGGTGTAGCAGAAAGAAGAAACAGAACACTTATTGAAGCTGCAAGAACCATGTTAGCAGATGCTAATCTGACTGTCAATTTTTGGGCTGAAGCTATAAATACAGCCTGCTATGTTCAGAACAGGGTACTTGTCAACAAAAGGCTTAACAAAACTCCATATGAAATATTTCACAACAGAAAGCCTTACATTAAGTTTTTCAAGCCCTTTGGATGCAAATGTTTTCTACTAAACACTAGAGACTATTTGAACAAGTTTCAAACAAAGTCCCTGGATTGTTTCTTTGTTGGATATTCTACACACTCAAAAGCCTGCAGAGTCTATGTAAAAGATCACTTGAGTGTTATATATTCCTCTGACATCATTTTTAATGAGAATCAATTCAATACAGTTGAAGGTGCAGCATGGCTGTTTGATCATGAGAAGTTAATAAGGTCTTTCAAGATTTATCCTGAAGACTTTGATGAATCTTTCTACAATACCAGTGAAATTGAAGAGAAAAAGAAGAAGTCATTGGACTTGGAAGAATTATGGAAGAAGGTTGCTGAAAAGGAAAAGGAATATACTTTTGTGAAGAACTCCTCATGTGATATTGGTGAACCTAATCAAGAAAACAATCACAATGTTGAACATAATCATATTGAGAACAATCAAGACAATCAAGATGCACAAAATGATCAAGTTCAGAAAGAGGGTGACACAAGCAACCAAGCAAGTGGAGAAGAAGCTGCATCTACAGCAAGATTTCAAGATCTATTTCAAAGATTGAACTTAAAAAATAATGGTGCATCTACTTCAAGACAACATAATGATGAAGCACCAGAATTTCATGATGCAGAGACTGATTTGATCATTGAAGAACCAGAACTCAATGAGTCAAATCTTGACACAACTATGTCTACAGATATGATTGTTCAAACTCCTTATGTGGAAAAGAATCATCCTTCTGAAAACATCATTGGTGATTTGCATGAAAGAGTTACAAGAAGTCATTCTGAAATTGCAAAAATTTATCTCTACTCTTGTTTTCTATCCCAAATAGAACCAAAGAACATAGCACAAGCATTAAAAGATAATAGTTGGGTGGAAGCAATGCAAGAGGAATTGGCACAATTTAGAGATCTGCATGTGTGAGATCTTGTTGATAAGCCATTTGACAGATATGCAATTGGAACCAAATGGGTGTTCAGAAACAAAAGGGATGAAAAGGGTTTAGTGATTAAGAATAAAGCTAGACTTGTAGCACTGGGATGTCTTCAAGAAGAAGGAATAGACTTTGAGGAAGTTTTTGCACCAGTTGCAAGACTTGAAGCTATCAGGATTTTTCTTGCATATGCTGCTTCAAAGAACATTAAAGTGTTTCAGCTTGATGTTAAGTCTGCATTTCTAAATGGAAAGATTGATGAAGAGGTGTATGTTGCTCAACCTCCAGGTTTTGAGGATCCAATGTATCCAAACAGGGTGTATAAGTTAAACAAAGCCCTTTATGGATTGCATCAGGCTCCTAGAGCATGGTATGATGAGCTATCAAATCATCTTCTTGAAAATGGTTTCAAAAGAGGAGCCATTGACAAGACACTCTTCTACAAAAGAAAGGGATCAGACTTGCTTCTAGTACAAGTGTATGTGGATGACATCATCTTTGGTTCTACAAATGAACAAATGTGTATGGAGTTTGAAGGGGTAATGAAGTCCAAATACAGCATGAGTTCTATGGGAGAAATGAACTTCTTTCTAGGATTGCAAGTTCAACAGAAAGCTGAGGGGATTTTCATTTATCAAAGCAAATATGTGCAGGACATCATGAACAAGTTCAACTGTCATGAGTACAAGACTGTTTCAACTCCAATGGACACCAAAGAAAAGATGATTGCAGATGAAAAGGGGGAGCCTATAGATGAACATGAATATAGAGCCAAAATTGGATCTCTGATGTATTTGACTGCAACAAGACCAGATATCATGTTTGCTGTATGTGTGTGTGCAAGATTCCAATCAAGTCCAAAAGTCTCCCACATGAATGCTGTTAAAAGAATATTCAGATATTTGAAGGGAAGACCAGACATAGGGATTTGGTATCCAAAGAACCAAGCTTTTGATCTGATTGCATATACAGACAGTGACTATAATGGCTGCAACATGAGCAGAAAGTCAACCTCAGGAGGATGTCAATTTTTGGGTGAAAGGCTAGTGTCATGGCAATGTAAAAAGCAGACTACAGTTTCAATCTCTACTGCAGAAGCTGAATATGTTGCTGCATCTGCCTGCTCTGCACAAGTTCTATGGATTCAAAATCAGATGCTGGACTATGGTTTGAATTTCTTGAACACCCCTATTTTTATTGATAATAATGCTGCATATTTTACTGTTAAAAATCCAGTTCAACATTCCAAAACTAAGCACATTAAAATCAGACATCATTTCATCAGAGACTGCAGTGAAAAAGGTTTGATTGAAATGCAAATGGTTGATACAAGTGACAATTTGGCTGACCTATTCACCAAACCACTTGATAGAACCAGGTTCAACTTTCTTCTGAAAGCCCTGGGAATGATCAACTCTGATGAAATCTGATTAAGGATGTGTGCCTGGTTGTGTGTCTCTCTGTGATAACTGATTATTTTATTAGAGATTACACATATTGAATGTTGATTGAATATGTTTTGAATATGTTTCAACTGAAGGTTGATTGAATATGTTTTGAATATGTTTCAACTGAATGTTTATTGAATATGTTTTGAATATGTTTCAACTAAATGTTGATTGAATATGTTTTGAATATGTTTCAACTGAATGTTGATTGAATATGTTTTGAATATGTTTCGACTGAATGTTGATTGAATATGTTTGAAGTTAACTGATAGGTGCTTAAGTAAATATCTGTGCAATTTGTTTGAAATTGATGATAATTCTTGACTATCAAGTTAACTGATCTGATGTTATGATAAGTAGTTTGATCTGTTTGGGTGAAATTGAATGCTTGTCTGATGTCATGAGTAATCACATGTTTATGGTTACTTGAATATGTTCTTTATCTGATCTTCTGATGTTGTTAAGATAAGATAGACATTGAATGTTAGTACAGTCTGTTTTCTTGATGATAATAAGAATGACTAAGATTTGATTATGTGATGCAACTGTTTATGTCAAAATGTGTTTTATGTCAAAATTAAGTGATTCAATGAATTTTATAATGAATTTTGCATAAATACTTTATTTTGGTCAAAACATGAGCAAGTTGATTAATGGTGTAGAGATATGATAAGATTATTCAGTTCAAGCTTTAAAGAAGCTTAAAAGAAGGATTTTTAAAGAGAAGTCTCAAGTAGTTGTTTTTTGCTGAAAACTATGTCATTTGCCCAGTTGGAAGGACATGCACTTGTGTATGTTTGGTCCTTAAATCTCTATAGATTCAAAGGATAGCCATTGACCTGAAAACTAAATGCATTTGGGGCAATTATGACTTGTTTCTTATTCCTTCACTTAAAACTATGTCAATAGCTCTGACTTTGAAAGGACATATATTCACATGTATGTTTGGTCCTGTTGATCACTTTTGGTCAAACAGGATAGCCATTAACCTGACAATGAAGAGATATTGGGGTGATTGAATATTAAACTGTGTTTATTAGAAAATGATAGTACATTGACTACTTAGCTGATCATATGGAATTAATAGGCAAAAAAGACCTTAGTATAGTCATTAACATGTATGGTTGCTTTCCCATGATGATGTAAAATCTAAGGTGATATAAACATATTGAATATGCTAATCTTTATGTGGAGATGCATAGTTGTCTTTGCATGTCTCAAGATAAATCTCTCCGAATGATATGGCAGAAAAGTGATTACCCAGTCATACACGAGCCTGTTGTTATTTGGTCAACCAAAAATGAAACATCTTTAAATATGACAAGGAACATACTTTAAGAAAATTTGAGAAAATATCAAAAACAAGGGGAAGAATGAATAAATCAACCAAAAGTTGATGAGTGTTTTAAATATTTTATCAAACAAGAGGGTTACAACAAGAACTACAAAGATGTTGGCAAAATCTGTCTCATCTTGAATGAAAGGCATGTTGCTAACTGTAAGTCCAACGTTCAACCTCTATATATGTTTGAATCTAAAAATACGAAAGTACAATAAGTTCTGTCATACAAAAACTATTTTTGACCAAATACAGGAGGTTGGAGTCAAATTGGGGTGATCTGGGGAAAGGCAAATAAGCTTTGAGAAGAGATATGAGGCATTATAGCACAGTGTTGACCATTAATGCATTATGCTTTAAATGAACCTAAATCATATCACCAAAGAGATGAAATTCATGCAAAGTTTATACCTGCTGTTAACCTATCTATGTTGTCATAATAATGCTGAGAGTGAAGTATTGAGATAGCTACTTAGTCAATATGATCCCATTCTTAAGATCTTTTTAGTAAATGGAAGAAACTGTTTTGAAGAGAATTATAACTGAAATTTGATCTCTAAATGCACCATTTGCTCTTAAACTATGATTTGAAAAGAAAAAATATATTTTGACAAAGTGGTTTAAGTCAAAAAGAGTTGCATTTTGCCTAAAAAAGGTTGAATATGTAAGTTCGGGTAAGGTTTGATGCCTTATAACATTTCCGGGCACAAAGTGTTTGAATATGTATTTTCGGGTAAGGTTTAATGAACTACAACCTTTCAGAGTACAAAACAGTTGATTATGTGTGAATATGTTGTTTTGGGTAAGGTTTGATAATTTTCAACCTTTCCGAGTAGCTTAGTCATTTTTGACTAACTTTATGATTTTCGGGCATGCTTTGAAGTGTTTACACTTTCCGGGTAGAGTACAGTGTTGTACTCATTTCCCGAGTAAGCTTGAAGTCTTGAGATGATTATGTGTTGTTATAGCTAGCTTTTAACAAGAAATTCTTGTTTCGGGCAAGCTATGCATGTTATATGCTGATTGTGATTCCAAGCAAACTTTATGAACTTAGTCAAGTACATCAAGTAAGCTTTGTGATTTGTGTGAATTTTTGTTAGGAAAGGTTTGTTAATCTTTCCAGGCATGCTTAGATATTACTATTTAAGTTTGTCATTTTTCGGGTATGGTTTGACATGTTGAAATCCCTCGGGTAAGGCATACCTGATGATTGATTGTGTTTATCCTAGCAAGTTTAGTGCTAACATAGGATTTTCGGGCAAGCTCTATGAAATTTGAGACTATAGCACACTTAAATGTTTATGTGTTTTTAATTTCATTCCGAGCATTCTCTGTGATATGTGTGTTTATGATTTCTTTGAAATTACAAGTGTTTTCTGGCAAACTTTGTTTTCCGGGCACACTTTATATTTCGGGTACACTTGTGTTCCTTCAATATTGTTGGATCCCGGATTAACAGTCGATAACAATAAACAGATCTCAGATCTGTGAATATCCGATCACCACTATTAAAGATATAGCTCATAATTAACCTTGATTTATTGTTATGTATGTGTATATATTATCAATAGTTTAAACGAATAATGTTAAGGTGAAGCTTAAGAGAGAGCAATTACTCAAAATTCCTTTTGAAAACTTTTCCCCAAAAACTTTTATTAAAGTGAATAGTAGTTCACTATATATAGAAGGCGACTTGGTTCGCTAACGTCCCCTAGCGAACCAGCTTCCCCTTCGTTACATAATTTAACATAGCGAACCACCCCCTGATTCGTTAACATCCCCTAACGAATCAGGAGGGAATACATTATAATGTCTTAGTTCGCTAACATCCCTAGCGAACTAGAATTAACTTTAACGAACTAGTCTTAGTTCGCTAACATCCCTAGTGAACTAGACTTAACCTTAACGAACTAGTTAATAATAAACATTAAATATTACATTAATTAATAAATAAAACATTAACTATAAATACAAAGACTCTAGACGCAAAACCGTGCACTAACAGACACCCCCTCGTCTTGAGCTCTTTGTGTTTAACTTATTTGAAGCGCTTGGACTGCCAGTCTCTCCAACTATGAATTCCATGTTCGTGACACACACGAACGACTCGTTGGAATTGCATAGCCAGGTCGTAATCTTCTTGGCGTTTAAACAAAATCTGCTTCCTGTGTAGCACGTCGTTGTTTGTCTCTGATAAATTAACCAACCACATTGGGTCGATTATCTTGATGAGCTCGGTCTGCAGTCCTCAACCACGAACAATAACGGCCTCGCCAGTACGATTGTCATAGTACCAACGGTTGAAAGACAGATAAATATCTTGAGGCATTGTCTTCACAGGAACCTTTTTCATTGTCTTTGGCGGCTTCACTTTCAAGACAAGTTTCTTCCAGCCGGTCCTTGGATCAATCTCATCAATGCGCTTACGTCTTGGGACCTGGGGCTTGAAGAATGTGAAGCCATGATTGACCTCGAACAGTAAGTGTTGATGAAACCACTCAGCCGTTCGGTGACCCCCACGATTGATAAATGGACGTCTCGCGAGGGTACGTACATCCCAACGCGGTTGAGTTAAAACATCCATTATCCTCTCGTAATACTGGACACCTTTTTCCCACTTGACTATACATACATTAAGGTCAGAGTCATGAGCCCATAAAAAAATATCACCGTGTACCTTTGAAACAGTCTTGAAGGTAGTCACCTGCTTAGTCTCAATCCAAGCAGCAACAGTATCTTTTCTTTCTTGATCTACATAACGATAAGCACTGATAATTTTACCCACTTTATGACGTTTGAACCATCTTTCTACGTCATCATCAGTCACTTCTTTGAGTGAATGAACTGTTCGCTGCACAACCTTTTCCAGTTCATCCTCAGTCTCTTTAATTACATTTTCATGAAATACCTGAGCACCTTGATCAACGTTTGCGTGTTGATACAAGTCCGGGTACTTTTCAGCTGTCACATTCTCCATCTCAATCTCTTCATCCTCATAAATAAAATCCGTATCCATACACAACGGATCAACTTCCAATTCTTCCTCAGTGATCACTTCGACATCGGGCTCGGTCTCTAAAGCAGTCAACTGATCGTCATTTAGCCCAAGCAGAATCGAAATCTGCTCCCGTGTCAAGGATCTAACCACAAACTCACCAACCTCTATCGCATCTCTGTTTACCACACTACGAACCACCCCTGATCCATCAACAAAAATCACTGTGTTAGCTGCAATCATTTCAATTGGCTTGGCAGCTGTTGGATCTTGATAAATAATTATCTGCTTGCTCAAATCATCACCGCCACTAACATCTGCACCAGAGGATGAACCACGCGATTGTTTAGGCTCACCTCCTGCATCAGACTCGTCAGGATCATCATCGTTATTCTTAAGTTTCTTGAGGGCATCTTCTTTACACGTTAATTGTAAAATCAACTCTTCTTGTTCTTTTAATTTAACCCCTTGAGACTCAACAATCGTACGTAACGACTTAGTCTCTTTTTGACAAAAAGAAATATAACTCATCATTCGTCGTTGATTCTCCATGAGTCGTTCTTAAGTTTGACGGTCAACTGCCATTTGATTTTCATATAGATGTAGCAGATTTAACAGCATTTCAGTTTGACGACCTGGTGGCAAGTTGTATACGGATGGATGAACAGGTTGAACAGGTCCTTGAGGCCGAGTAATTCTCATGAAAGAGACATCACTAGGCAGAGGTGGAGGAAGAGTAGTTGTTGGCGGAGGAGGAGGTCTCATTGATGTGGTAGACGATACTGTAGACAACACAGCAGGAGGCCTCGTTATTTCGGTTAACGCCATTTGAAGAATAAGACCGAGCCTCTCATGTGACACCATCGTCATCATCAAGGTAAGCATCGGAGTGCTAGTAGTTAGCGGCACCGCCGAGGAGTTGATTGACGTGATGGTGGGGTTCCAATGATTACCCCAGCCCCAGCAGACACACGGGGCTTCTTTGATGGTTCACCAATAGCTACAGCTTTACCCTTTCTTTTTTTTCCAGCTGAGCTTTCATGGTGGCAGCTAGAGCAGCATCGACTGCATCCTGTTGTTCTTTAAGAGCACGTTCACCAGCTTCACCATCACCATCACCATCATCATCTCCACCATCATTGTTCCCACCTTCTCCCCCTTCACGCTCGGAATCCGAATCATCGTGGATCCAGCGCTCATTAGGAGGACATACGTAATCCGGATTGTTTATATGACCAATCTTCCGTTTATCCTGTGGCTTTTCTTTTCTATAGATTAACATTCGATGCACTGTTTCAGCTTTCATATGTTCCATATCAAGAACATCGTTCACCAACGATCGATCAATCACCAAGTTCGGAATCAAATCCTGAATAATTAGCTGTAAAAAGCGAGGGTACATCAAGAACCTCTTTGACGTCCACTCATACAATGAAGTAAAACATGCAACAGATACTTGTATGGTAGACACAACCCATTCTTGTTCAACATAGATTTACGAATATCACCTCCATAATTCAAGCGTGTGAATAAACCCCTAACCAATGTCCTGTCAAATTCACTCGGGTTATCATCATTATCGTCAAATTGAAGTACCCGACGAATGACCTCAACATCAATCGTAATTGAAATCTTATTAATTGTAGCTCGAACCCAATTATCTTCCTCAACATATTCCGCCGTGTTCCAAAACTGCCTGATTATACTAAGATACACTTTAGGTTTAGCAGTGATTGCATAGTGTATCTTTGAACGTCGTAAGAAAGTCAACATAGCTCCAAACGTTCTCAAATCAGTCACATCTTGATCAACATAAGCACAAATGTTGTGCTTCTTATCGAACGACAATAAGATCACTTCAGCTTGTTGATCTTGTTGTAGTGGTTGTCCTTGTGGAGGTTGTTCCTGTGGCGGTTGATTTTGTTGTTCTTGATCAGCCATGTTTTACTGTATAAATAAAATCGAATATGAGAATAGATATCACAATATATAATCAAAAGATATGTTTAATTAATCTAGTTACGCGTATTAGACGATTTAAATCCTTTAATTAAATTAAATGAATATTAAAATTAATTTATTTAATATTAAAATTAATTTATTTAATAAATGTCATTCGTTGAGAATCACACTGATTCGTTACAATGAGATAACGAATCAGGCGATTCGCTATCAAGTAAATACCTTAACGAACTGAACATAGCGAATCACTATTTAATTTTGACGAACTACACACTAGTTCGTTATATTTTAAGCGAATCCAAATCTGATTCGTGTAACATCTTATTCGCTAAGCTAGTTCGTGTAAAATCTTAACGAATTGGACACGAAACAGTTCCAATTCGCTAAGACTAACGAATGGTCATAATTAAGACTTGTTCTTTGACTTCACAAAGTCAAGGTCAAAATTAGGATGAACACAGATAGTCAACAATATGAACCTGGGGACGATTAGGCCATAACTATCGTTGAATCATCACAATAATGAACTCGTTGTACTCGGAATTACATACATAATCGAAGATGTATGAGATTAAGACTCAAAATCTCTAAGTACATAGGTTAGACGAACCCACAGTAAACACCAATAACATGAAACAATAATTAACCCGGCAAACAACAATCAAAACATGATTGAAGCCCACCAAGGGTATCGGAATATGATTCCGGTCACAATGACATCAAAAACATACAGTTTTTAACATAAATTACACACAAATAGGTTTTAAAACTTCGGAAACCCTTAAACTCTTAAAAGTTTATAATTTAGCCATCAACTCTTAGCCATTTTAGACGAAAATTATATTGCCAGGATCGGCTATACCTTAGATACCCAAATATATCTTTGAAATATCCAAACAAGAAAGTCGAGATTTCAGAGAAAATTTGAACAAGGTTTCTTAAAGATGAAGGAAGAAGGCGAACAGTGAACGCCTGTTCATTTTCTTATCTTATATAACATAGCACGCAACCCAAGGTACAGCTTGGACGAATCAGACGATTCGTTTAATTTAAAGTTAACAAATTGGCCCATTCGCTAACTCAATTCGTTACCTTATGTTGGCGAATCGCTACTTGATTCGTTAAATTAAAGTAGCGAATCGAGTCTTGATTCGTGACGCGATTCGTTAAATATACATAACGAAGGGATGATTCGTTACAGAGTGCGAAAGCGAATTAGGTTAGCGAACCAGAAGCTAGTTCTCTAAAGAATCACTAGTTCGTTATCCATAAATAACGAATTGCATTTTAATGAAATAAACTCTTTTATTTAATTTTAAATTAAATAATTAAATGAATTAATTAAATGAATTAAATAAATAAATAAATTAGGTTATCGAGAAACCCTTTTATCCCGACAACCAAATACGTTAAGAATGTTTCAGCGAAACATAACTTAAAATTATTTAAGTATTTTGTATAAAGAAGACGAAAATATTTTTGGTATTTTGCAAAATTTTAAAGAATGTATTTTTTAAAAAAAAAATATCCGGTCCGCAAAAAAATAGACAATCTTTTTGTGTTTTTCAATGATTTTATCAAAAACAGTACATATTTTTGTTGAGTTTGAGCAGAGAATCATATTGACCAAATTGTCCTTCCATCACAGTTTTATATTTCAGCGATATTATCACTGGCGATAAGTCGGTCATTGGTATTGTTATCCACATAAATCGAATAACACACATTCAAGTATTTTTGTGATATGATTAAATAGTTCAATTAAAGCACAGAATATCAGAAACTATCAGCCTCTAATCTCGGTTCAAGCTTAATTTGATTTTTGCCAAATCACTCCAACTTGACTTAAACCATTATATTGTTGATCAAAATTTTGATACCTATTTTGAAATTTTGAGCAATGCATCAAGTTTCCTTTACTGTGAGTGAGTATGCACGAGTCCATCTGTCGGCTTACATACATTGTATCCCCTGGGGTCCGTTTCTTAATAGTATTAAGACGCACGCAAGGGAGGAACAATTGTATGACTAACGGCGGATTTTGATCAAGTCAGTAATTTAAATTGTACGAAGTACAACGGTGATCAAGTTTAATGACTTTGGGTTTGCTCTAGAAGGCGAGTGAAATATTCATGCTTATGAATACCCAGATGGTTAAGCCGCATAAGGACTCACAGTGTCCAGAATCTTAACGCTTGTTATTTGCTTTATTTTATTTTTGGGTGATCAACAAATATAAGGCTTGAGTATGACTGGTTGTTACATTTCTGCCATCCTCACCGAGACTTTTGCTAGAGACTAACACCCCTTTCAATTTGGCGTTTCTTTATGTTTATATCACATACTTTACTCTACTGGGTTGTTTTAAGAACTACCAATACACCAATGCAATTAAGCACACAGTCTTTTAAGCTTACTTTTTGCTGAATTTGGGGTCAAGGTAATCAATGTACTATCATGTTCTCTTTTTGCTTCAAAAATTCAAAATTTTGAGGAGCATAAAATAAAGAAAAGATAAATTTAATCGCCCCAGTTAACTTAAGTTTATAAATAAATGGTTAACCATCAATTCACAAGTGAATCATAGGACCAAGACATGCAAGCATGCTTCACAAACTTAAATAACCGACGTAATTTTCAGCGACAAAATAATCTAAAAATGTCTGCAAAAATCTTTTTGGTTTTCTCTGTACAAACTTTAAAAACACAATTTTTTTTTCTTTTTCAATTTTTTTATAAACAAAATAAACTTCACAATCTTTTTGGATTTTCGGATTTTTCTGTACAAAACATAAATCACATTCTTTTTGGTTTTTCAAAATTTTAAAATGTTTTTGGTTTTTCTAAATATTTAAAAGAAAAACATTAAAGAACAGAAATCACAATATTTTTGAATTTTGAAATTTTTTTTAAATTTTTTTGGATTTTCTCTATACAAACGAAAAACACACTCTTTTTGTATTTTCTAGATTTTCACCACCTAAAACCAAAATAAATTTTAAAAGAAAGAGATGACAGAAAATAAAGATAGTCATCGTTGTTTAAGGATATCAGCGAGGGTCTTCAATCCGTTTAAATCAAGCAAAAATTTAAAACGTGTTTTGTCAAAAGCTTTAGTAAACAGATCGGCTTTCTGAAAATTTGTATGTACTTTCTTAAGATCGATTAATTTCTTTTCATAGCAATCCCGTATAAAATGATATCGAATTTCAATATGTTTCGTTTTAGAATGTTGTACGGGATTCTTGGTGATACTAATAGCATCAGAATTATCAATCAAAATAGGAGTAGTAAGAAACTTCAAACCGTAGTTGCGAAGATGTTGTTGTATCCACAAAACCTGGGAACAGCAACTCGAGGCTGCAATATACTCAGCTTCGGCGGTTGAAGTGGAGACCGTTGTCTGCTTCTTACACTGCCAGGAAACAAGCCGGTTTCCTAAAAATTGACATCCTGCAGTCGTTGATTTGAAGTTGATCTTGCATCCTCCATAATCTGAGTCTGAGTAGGCAGTAAGAACGAAAGTATCATCCTTGGGGTACCACAGCCCGATGTCTGGATTTCCCCTCAAATACTGAAGAATTCTCTTGACTGCAGCTATGTGAGTCACTCGTGGACTTGCTTGATACCTAGCATAAAGACAAACAACAAATATAATATCAGGGCGAGAAGCCGTTAAATACATTAAAGAACCAATCATGGCATGATAGAGGGTAGGATCAACGGAATCCTCCAATTCATCCGGTGATAAATTGTGCCCTACTGGAAGAGGAGTTGAAGGGATTTTTCCGGCAGAAATCTTGAATCGGCTCAAGACGTCGTTCACATATTTAGTCTGGTGAATAAAAATTCCATGAGCAGACTGGTGAACCTGCAACCCTAAAAAGAAATTCATCTCTCCCATTGAGCTCATCTCGAACTTTGTTTGCATGGACTTCTCGAACTCCTTACACAATGTGTCGTTTGTAGAACCAAAAATAATATCGTCAACATAAATCTGGACTAGAAGAAGATCGTCACCAACAGTTTTATGAAATAAAGTGCAGTCAACAGTTCCTCGTTTGAATCCATTATCAGTCAGATGGTCGGCGAGCGTGCCATACCAAGCTCTCGGGGCTTGATGTAGACCATACAGGGCCTTGTTTAATCTGTAAACATGGTCTGGATAATCAGGATCTTCAAAACCAGGTGGTTGTTGGACAAACACTTCGTCGTGTAATTCACCATTGAGAAAAGCACTTTTAACATCCATTTGATAGACCTTGATATTCTTATAAGCTGCATAAGCTAGGAAGATTCGAATCGACTCTAATCTTGCAACTGGAGCATATACCAATGTGTAATCAATACCCTCTTGCTGATGAAAACCTTGCACCACTAGACGTGCTTTGTTTCTGACAATCACCCCTCGATCATCCTTCTTACACTTAAATACCCACTTAGTCGGAATGGCTTTCTTGACTCTAGCAGGTTTGTCTATTAAATCCCAAACACCCAAACGTGCAAACTGGTGTAATTCATCTTGCATGGCTTCTACCCAAGAAGGATCTTCAAGTGCATTACGAGCTGTCGTTGGCTCAACTTGAGTAGAAAGCAACTGAATTTAGCAATATTCACAATTCCCGAAGAATGTAAGTTAGTGTAAGCACACAATATGTTATTATCACTTGACGAAGCAACTTGATGACGTGTACGAACACCCACATCAAGTTCTCCAATGATATTTTCCTGTGAATGATATCCAAGAATCCGAAGAGTTGGATTCTCAGGAACAACAACATTATCAAATAAGTTAGTGTAATGTTCACCCAACTCGGGAGATGAAACATTATCACTGTCAAGATTAATAACTTGAATTTCAGCTTGATCATCATCAGAAGAAGTAGAAACATTATCAATAGCAACTGGAGAAACAACTTGAGATTCTTCAGTTGGAGCATCTGGTTGAGCTTCAACTTCATTAGAACTTGAAGATCTTGGAATGGTCAAATGATCTTCAAAGTATGCTCAAACCAGATCTTCATCGATGTGTTCTGTCGAAGGAGTAAAAGAATTAAATAAACTATCGTAGTCAAACATCCAGTCTGGACCTTTCCCTTGAGGAGGAGTTGTGTACTTTTGACAGTCCACATGGTTCCATTCTTCAACACAATCAGATGTGAAATTAAAAACCCTTTTCTTTGGAGATGCATATCCCAAGAAATACCCTTCGATAGCTTTTTCTTCAAATTTACCCGAATCCGTCTTCAACATTGTACACGGATACCCAAATGGTTCCAGGTACTTTAAATTAGGTTTTCTATTATTTAAGATCTCGTAGCTTGTCTTCTTGAGTTGTATCACTTTTAGAACTCGATTAAGCGTATAACAAGCTGTATTCACTGCCTCATTCCAAAATTGGACAGGAAGCTTTGAATCAGCGAGCATTGTGCGTGCGGCTTCAATCAGAGTTCTATTTTTCCTTTCAGCAACACCATTTTGTTGAGGTACAGAAGGTGCACTATATTCTCGGTGAATTCCTTTTTGAATACAAAAGAAATCCAATATAGTGTTTTTATATTCAGTACCATTATCACTACGGATTTTCCTCACCTTTTGTTTATACAGTGATTCAATCTTAGTAATAAGATTTTGTACCAAAACTGGTGTTTGATCTTTTGAACTCATAAATAACACCCATGAATATCTTGAATAATCATCTGTCACGACAAGACAATACCAGTCTCCAGAAATACTCGCATGATTCACTGGACCAAACAAATCCATATGAAGTCGTTCAAGAGGAGTATCAATGGAATTCAATAACTTAGAGGGATGTGTATTCTTCTTCTTCTTGCCCTTTTTGCATGCAACGCAGTGATCAGATAACTTAAAATTCCTTAACGAGACACCCTCAACTAAGTCATTTGCCATTAAATAATTCATCTTTTCGGACATGTATGTGACCCATTCTATAATGCCATAGAATCGAGTCTTTCTCGGTTGCTTTTGAGACAAAACATGTTTCGATCGATGTGGATACCTTAGATCTCATATTTAAGACATAAATATCATTTGATCGTGGTGATCGCATGACAACCATGTCCTCGGGGATAACATAACCCGGTTTCAAGATAAGATATTCTTTGTCAGTAAATATCGTAGTGTATTTTTTATCACAAATCTGCGATACACTTAATAAATTATGATCAACCTTGTCGCAATAATTCACTTTCTCAAACGTAATGTGACCATTTGAAACTTCACCCTCTTGTGTGATCATGCCCCCAGAATTCCCAGCAAACGCTACATAACCCCCTTGAATATTTCTTACATTGGTTAATAGGTCGAGATTCCCAGTGATACGACGAGAACATCCGCTATCCATGATCCAGTTTTCACCAGAAATGGTCTTGGATGAACCCTACACACAAACAAAAGTGATTAGTTCAAAAAGGCAGCCCAGGCCTCAGTCTTGGGCACCTTTTGGTTTTCTCTTTGATCATTAACTTTAACAGATTTCAATTGTTGTTCAGCCACTTATGAATAAGTTACCGGCTTCCTAAACTTTCGTCTTAAGTAAGCTGTCTGAACAATGTTTGAATTCTTGTTTTGACATATAGGTTCAGTTGGAATGAATTTTGGTTTCACTTGACCGTGTGTCTCATTGACATGAAGAACCTTTCGAGGATTCACATCAGAGAACAAAATATGAGTATCATCAGCATACGACACAGGTCGTTTCAGGATCTCCTTAACCAATGGAATTGGCTTAGATTTGTCCTTGATAAAAGGATGAAGATTCTGATAGTTCTGCTGACTACAATTCCTCACAACATGACCTTGTTGACCGCATAAAAAACAAGTTCGCATGTCTACATGATAATGTTTAGAAGTAATTGGAATAAATGATGCAGATGGTTGATGATGACTCACATTTTTAGTCATGCTCTTAGCAAACTCATCAGATAATTCAGATTTCTTCTTTAAATAAAAATCTAAATTAGAACAGTTCGAAAAGCCTTTTAGTGTATCTGTCCCAGTTGACTTCACAAAGTTAATCTTCTTAGCTTGTTTTAAAAATTGTTTTGCCTTAGTCAATGGATCAGATTGAACTGATGTTTTTGTTTGAGCATACACACGTTCAAGTTCTTGAATTTTTGAAGTTTCATTGACAAAAACACTCTCAATAAGTTCAGGTTTGATAATAATTATTGGAATATCTTTTTCAGTGAACATCGTATCCATTCCCTTTAACTTAAAAACTCTAGCCGATGAAGACTTAGAACTCGGAGGATTAATGAAATGCATTAAGTCCTCGTCAGAAATCTTTGGTTTAACTGACTTCTTTGTCCTCACTGGTTTGGTTTTCACCGTTTCTTCCTTGTTCATTTGAGATTTGAATGAACCATACACAACTTCCTCAAACTCTTGAGGTTCGCAAAGAATATGATTTGAACTAGGAATGTTCTTATTCTTGTGTATTATCTCAGGTTCAAACACATCTTCAATAATCACTTTATCAATATTTTCAACAAAGACCTTTTTACTCTCCACATGAGGTTTTTGAGGAGCAACTTGGGGTTTGACAATTTCAGGTTTAACCAATTTAGGTTTTTCAGAAATCACAGATTCTTTTTGAATCAAATCCTCTTCTTTTCTTGCAAAAGAATTAATTTTATAATCATTATGAAAAGGTGGTGGAATTTCAACAAAACCAATACCTTTCTTAGAATCTTTTTTTTTTCCAGATACTTCAATAATTTCATTCAACAGAAAAGATGAATTCCTAAATTTTCCCAATTTGTTCTTCAATTCAAGAACTTCATTCTCAAGCTCAGTTATCTTAGAACGATGTTTCAAAATTTCCTGAAACTTTTGGTCATTAATAGTCATTTTCACAGATAACTCGGCGTTGAGATCGTGGTTACTTGTTGACAATGCTTCAATCTTTTCTCGAGATCTTCTTTGAGATTCAAGAGATTGTCGATAAGTATCCTTAAGAGAAGCAATTTCTCTTATAAGATTATCATTTTGATTTTTCAATGCTTCTAACTTAGATTTGTTAGATTCACAGTCATCACATGATGCTTTAACAAATGAAGTAGTAGAAATAGAATTACTAACCTCATTGATCTTGGCCATGCAAGCAAACATTGATTCAGAAGGCGTGTCGCAAGAGTCGTCAGAATCAGATCCAGAATCATTATCGGAAGACATCTCACTACCAGTAGCATCTTGACAATCTTTATGTAACCCAAACATAGCAAAATTTGCTTGAACATCATTGCATAGTAACCGTTGTGACCAATCAGTTCCATCTGCTAACATTGCTTGTGTTGTAGAAGAATATGGTTTCTTTTCAGCATCACTTCCACGTGGTGTAGAAGCATTTTGACTTTGATCACGAGGTCCAGTGTATTCTTTCCTTTGTTTGTCACATTCCTTGGCGAAATGCCCAAATTCTTGACAATTATAACACTTAACTTTTAATTTATCAAAACCCAACTTCTTGTTTAAAGCTGGAAGATCTTTTCCAGTTCTCTGCATGAATCTTTTAACTTTACGAACGATCATAGCCATATTCCATTTCAAATCCATGATTTCTAGATCATCTGGATCTATCTGATCATAGTCCTCATCTGTTAAAGCCGTCTGAAAAGCAATGTTTTGCTCAGCTTCCTTCATATTAACACTAGGTGGTGTAGCAAATGGATTGGTATTAGTTGAATTTTCAGAACCTACCGAATTACCAGCAGAGTAAAAACAAACTTTTGGATCATTAAACATAGTTGATTCTTTTTCACTTGCCGCATGAGTAAGAAAAGCAGTGATTGGAGAGATTGTTGAACTAAGAGGCATACTTCCACCATAGAAAGCCGGATCTTGATTTTCTTTTGAGGATTTTTGATACTTAAGATCATATTCTCTAGCTTCGATCTTTTGTAGAAATTCAAGTGCCGTCAAGTCTTCATTCAGAAATAATCATTCTCTTTCAAAACCATTAGAAATGTTGAGTAGGAACTTGGAAGCACACTTTTAATAGTGTCAATTTTATCTCTTTCAGAAATTTTCATTTTCATCTTGTCCATTTCAGCAATTAAATGACTAAATCTTGTAGTCATCTCTTCAACTGTTTCTCCTTTCAATAAATTAAAGTTTCGAAACTGAAACTTGAGCATCACTTTCTTACTCTCAGATGTGTTTCCCATGCTTCTCATACGCAAATGTTGAAATAAAGACGCACATCTCTTGATACTACCAACTTGATGAAAGATATTTTCTAGTAATGCCATAGTCAAAGTAGAATATGCTTTTATCTCGATTTCTAAAGCCTTCTTCTCTTCTTGTGAGTATTGAGAAACAGCTTTAGGAGTATATCCAATAGTATCATCACCAATCATTGGTGCAATATAAACTTCTTCAAAACAATATGAGCAGTCAGGATGAACAGATCCCAAATGTGCACGAAACCGAGGTTCCCACTTGGCAAAGTCACTGAACTTCATCAATCTTGGAAATTTAGAATGCGAACCTATCTCGGTATCAAGTTGCAACATCTGTTGCATCAACATGTTTTGAGACGCTAATGCATACATACCAGCCATTTTTGAAAATTAAACAAGTTTAAAGAACTAGGTTTAACGAACTGGGTAACGAATTGTGAACTATTTTAGCGAACTGAGAACAGTTATATCGAACTGTGAATAGTGTTTAACGAATCAACTCTTAACAAGGTTAAGATTGAGAGTTAACGAATCACAAATAAGTTAACGAATCAACCAAATGGCGAAACAGATAACGAATGAGATGAAGGTTTAGCGAATCACAAGTCAACTTAACGAATTGACCAAACGAATTGACCAAGTCAACTTAACGAATTGACCAAACAAATCACAAAGGATTAGTTTAGCGAATCACAAATCAACTTAATGAATTGACCAAGTCAACTTAACGAATTGACCAAACGAATTGACCAAATTAAACTTAGCGAATCACTAAGGAATGCTTAGCGAATCAGCTACAGTTGATTAGCGAATCACACTATAGCGAATCAGGTTGTTACAACCGTTTGTAACAAACTCTGACACCTTATGCCACGTGTCAAAGGTTGTTATGACACAAATCCCAAGAAGAACACGTGACACACGAATCGGTTAATCTAGATAGCGAACTAGATTACACGAATCAATAACTCACACGAATTGGTTAATGAACTAGATAGCGAAGTAGCAAAATTGATAACGAATCACAGATAAACATATAGCGAATCACCAGGAAGAAGATAGCAAATTATGTTCATCTTCAAATCTTCAAACAAGTTTTCCAGAAATCTTGAAGATCAAACCCAGAAACCCAACAATACCAAATCTGTAATACTACTTCGTTTCTCAATCAAAACGCACAAATAACCAATCAAAATCCTCGTAATCAAATTCCGAATCCAATACACATTATCTAGTAATCGATTAACCTCAATAACCAATCCAATTTGACCAAAAACACACCCCAGTTTCGGACTTAAACCGAATCCAAATACAAAACACACAAATCCAATCCAAACCTCAATTCCTCTTAACCGAACCTCTACAATACCTTAATCAACACGAATTAAATCTAATTCGTCCATAATTCAACCAAATCAAATACAAATTGATTCAAAACCAAACGAAACCGAAAACTAAAAAAACGAAATAATTAAAACACCAAATCAAGTGTAAAACGAGCACCAACAGCTCTGATACCACTTGTTGGATCCCGGATTAACAGTCGATAACAATAAACAGATCTCAGATCTGTGAATATCCGATTACCACTATTAAAGATCTAGCTCATAATTAACCTTGATTTAATGTTATGTATGTGTATATATTATCAATAGATTAAACGAATAATGTTAAGGTGAAGCTTAAGAGAGAGCAATTACTCAAAATGCCTTTTGAAAACTTTTCTCCAAAAACTTTTATTAAAGTGAACAGTAGTTCACTATATATAGAAGGCGACCTGGTTCGCTAACATTCCCTAGCGAACCAGCTTCCCCTTCGTTACATAATTTAACATAGCGAACCACCCCCTGATTCATTAACATCCCCTAACGAATCAGGAGGGAATACATTATAATGTCTTAGTTCGCTAACATCCCTAGCGAACTAGACCTAACTTTAACGAAATAGTCCTAGTTCGCTAACATCCCTAGCGAACTAGACTTAACCTTAACGAACTAGTTAATAATAAACATTAAATATTACATTAATTAATAAATAAAACATTAACTATAAATACAAAGACTCTAGACGCAAAACCGTGCACTAACAAATATACTTGGTAATTTCAAAAGTTAACCTCCGAGTACACTTTGCTTCCAAGCACACTTTGCTTCCGATCACACTTTGTCTTCCGAGCACACTTTGCACTATATGAAGGTTATTCAGGTATACTTTGCATTTGAAGGTGTTCGAGCACACTATTCTCATGAATGGTTGCTCGAGCACACTATGTTTTTCAAGTATGCTTGATTGAATATGTTAGTTAGTATGATAAAATTGATTATGATAATATTGATTATGATTCTTATGAGGGTTCATTCTAGATAAGTTTTAATTTGAAATTGAGAAATCTATGTGGGGATCTTAATTGATTCTTAGTAAGGATGTTTATTTGATGATTATACTTGATTATTTGCCTTGTGATTAATTTCTCAAGAAATCTAGTATTTCGGGTAAGCTTTCTTCATCATGTCTTAACTTTAAATTAACTTACTTGATCGAGCAAGGTTTATAACTAGACGAATTCGGGCAAACTTTGTATATCCAAAATTGAAATTTTTTCCATGTAAAGTTTGACCGGGTAAGGTTTGTAAGTGGGAGTATACCGAGTATACTTTGGATATATTAATCTTTCGAGTAAGGTCTTATAAACTTAAATGAAAATAAAAGTTTAATATATCATGTGGATAATGTTACCTGTTGACAGCTAATAAATCACGAAAAGACAAAAAGCATTTAAAACCCACTTTCATAAGCTAAAAGACAAAACACTTTTCAAATTTCTCACTTTACCTGGCATGTAAAAGAAAAAAGGCAGAAACAAAAGAACTTTATCTGCAATTTTGGCAGAAAAATTGCAGATATGTACTTTACATTTGTCTTAACTCTCATTAAAAGAAGACCTGCATATGCTATTCAAAATTGAAACTTCACATTTCAAGAGTAACTCACATTTGTGTTTTGTGCATATTTCAATATCATTCAAGACAACGGTTTGAATTGAAATATTATTTATACCTTATTTTTTTTCTTTGAGATCTAACTGATAATTGTGTATTCATTGATATAACAGAAAATCAGTAATGGATCCAACTCCAAGTAATTCCAATTCCTACAAACATCATCTTTCTGAAGAACTGAAGAAAGCATTGCAACGAGTTCAAACCCTAATGTCTGAGGTTGAAAAGATCTCAGCTGCCCCAAAACAGGGGGAGAAATCACCAAAACAGGGGGAGAATTCGCTGAAGCTTCTCTCAATTTATGAAAAGAACAGCTCAGATGATGAAGCTGACAATGTTCCAGAAGATGAAAAGAAAGATCTTGAGGAAAGAAAGAAATTAAAAGGGAAAGAAATTGCTCAAGAGGATGATGAAATTCAGACTTTAAATTCTTAGAAGGAGAATACAATGGACTCAGAAATGAATGAATCTGAATCAGAAGCTAAAAGAGTCTATGTGCAAATAATGACAGAAATTTATGACAGAGAATTTCTTTCTCAAATGATGTCTGATAAAGACTTTGAAGAACAAGAAAACTTGATGAAGATGTTTGAAGATGAGAGAAAGCTAAAAGATGAAGTGAAGAATAATCAGAGAGAAGTCCTACAAGAATTGATTGGAAACTGTTTAAATGATGAAGAAATTCCAAATGGTGTGCTAGTATCTCTACTCAAGTTGATTAAACAAGAAGAACCAGAGACAGAGGTGAAAGAGAAACTAGACACTGTTATTGATAAAATATCAAAAACACTGAGTGAAGAAAAGATTGTTCAAGACAATGAAGTGAAAGATTTGAAATTGAAAGATGATTTGGAACAAGAAATGGAAGTTCAAAAGTTCTTGAGTGAATATGATGGTAAACCAAGATTTTTAGTTGAGAATGGAATTTCCTTTGATTCAGTAAAAATAATGACAAGAAAAGAGATTTTGAGCAACTTCAAGAAAATGAAAGGACAACAGCTGAACATGAAGAAGGGAGCAGCTCAATCTCTAGTTGGTATGAACAAAGGAATATCCAAAAAGATGGCTAGTCTATCAAAGATGACAATTAAAGGAAAATCCAAAGTAAAGGAATTCTGCAGAAAGACAACATCTTTGGTCTCAAAACAGAACAATACAAAGAAAAGGAAGATGTTTGTGACTAATCAAGAAAAATCAATGCAAATGCACTTGAAGATGGATAAACCTTTTGTCAAAACTGCAGTAAAAGCCAAAAACCCTTCAGTCAACCATAATATTATGCAAAGCGGAATATTTTGTGACTCCAGGACTGAACATCTGAATGTTATGATGGAAAATGGAGAGATTGTGAAGATCTTCTCTAAAAATGACTTCAGAAAATTTAATCTATGGCAATTGAAGGTGATTGCAGCACTGTATCTCTCTTATTACAAAGAAAGGCAAAGGCCTACAAGTGCTAAGAAATCAGAACTGTTAAAATTCTTGGTTGAGCAAGAAAATTAAACAAGCATCTCTGGCTGAAATGAAGAATTTCATGATTAGGATTTGTTTTGTAATGTCTTCGGACAACTTTCTGATTATGTACTTTTGTTTATGTTATTTGAATATGTAATTTTGATTTTTGATTTGATGTGTATTTTTGCTGAGTGTAAGTAACCATAGAAATGTTTTGGGTCAGCTGAGGTGTTCCAATGTTTTGGGCAAGCTTTTATTTGGCCGAGTACGATATTTTGCCTACCTGGCAAGGTTTACTTCAAATAGTCTTCTTAAGTGGTTATCCGAGCAGGGTTTGCAAATTAGTGTGTTTCCGAGTAGGGTTCACTAGTTTATGAAAATCCGGGCAAGGTTCACTTTATCAAGCAAGTCTGTTCTTCAGAGCCAAGTATATTACTTTTCCGAGTAAGGTTTGGTTATCCAAGTCCAAGAAGCCAAGAAATTGGAAGACCGGGCAAGGTATTCATTAATAAGTATGGTCCGAGTATGCTTGATGATCTAAAGGAATATCTCTAAGTAATATCGGGCAAGGTTCAGCTCAAGCAAGTAACAGTACTCCCGAGTACACTTTGCTAAATAAGTTATTTTATAGCAAAGAGCTGAAATGGATCATTGAAGAACAAGGTTGCTCGTAAGGAGTTGTCGGGCAAAGTCTGACAAATTCAAGAAGACTGAAGTCTACTCGGTGAGTATTTTACTTAGTGAAATACTCTTATAAGTAAAGTCTACCCGGAAACTGATCCTGAGCACACTTCTATGTTACCAAGTTATGAAGGATGGCCGAGCATACTCGGAAAGACAAGATTGATGCAAAGCCTACCCGGAAGACTTGTTTTACACTTAGTTTATTTTGAATATGTAATTTGAATATGTATGACTGTATTTAGGGTTTCTAGAAGGAATGACAGCTGTCCTAGGTTGGCTGGCCTATAAATAGAATATTTAGGGCACGCCACCAAAGAGAGCACAATACGGATAAGACAGACACATTAATTGAGAGAATATTGTGTGACGGCTGTCTTAGGATTCCTAGAAAACCCTAAATCGATTATCCTTTTGTATGATTAATATTATATAAATGGAAATCTTTTGAGTGAATCTTAAGTGTGCTTTGTACCTTTGATTATTCATTGCAACCGTATGTTTGTTATTGATTCCGCCTTTAACAAACAGATATCTTTCTAAATATAGCAACCCGTCATTAACTCTCTTGTCGACACATCAATCTGTGTGAGTTATGACATGATTAATTAAGATCCAGGTGAAATCGAAGGGATCGACATGGCACGCAAATCAAGGCACGCCGGTCATCAAGTCTCGTCGGCACGCATTTTGAGGCGGGTCGTCGGGGTTGTCTCGGGTCGGCATGTCCTTCGAGGAGGGTCGTCAGGTCGTCTCGGGTCAGCACGTAATTCGAGGCGGAACGTCGGCTCGTCTTGGGTGGAACGTTGGTTTATGACACAGATTACGAGGTATAATGTTTTTTATGGTCACGGAAAACGAGGTGGTCGGTACATGTTTATCGAGGTATTTTTTTTAGAGAAAGTGTCTGTATTATAGAGAGAGAAAGTAGTGTGAGAATGGTGTGTGTGAAAATGAACAAGTTGGGTTGCTATGTATAGACTTTTTGCGGTACCCGTCGCGATACGCGATGGTCCTTGATCATGCCATCGCGTATCGCGATGCTGTAGCATCTTAAAATATTCTAATATTAAATAAAGAAGTCGCGTGTAGTTATCGTGCATTGATAGTTAATTAATACTAAATAAAGAAATGATCATGGAATGGGTGTAAGTAAGATGGATTAAAGGGTAATGGGCTTTAGATCCATGGGCCTTGGGGGATATAAATATCCTCTTAAACCACCCTAAAACTCTAAATCCTCATTTCTTTCCATCTTAATCTCTACACACTCCAAACACACACACATACCACGTATACGGCCGAGAGAGAGACGAGCGAGATCCGAGAGCGAGTAAACGTTAGTTGTGATTAGATCTTTGTTATTCGAGTCTTAAACAAGATCTAGAGTTCCTAAATAAGCTAACCAAGATCAAACGAACACGTAAAGGTATGTATTTTACCTTAAAGTTTACGCTTTTATGAACGTTTAGTCTTAAAACTTAGAACGAGGATAGATCGGGTGTAAATGAAACGTAAAGTTGTGAACTTAATGTTAAAAACGAACTAAATGGACCTGCAAACAGGTGCGGATAGTCAAAAATGAACCCTATACCTAGTATTAAACATTAGCCTTAAAGTTTCATGCTTTATGTTACGAACGGGTCAAGTTTGGGCCGCAATCGGACTAGGGTATGGCTGGGACTAAAGCCAAGCCATAAACGAGCGGATTAAGGGTGGTAAAACGCACGTTTTGGGTCGATAAACTAACCCTAGCACCAGCTCGCTGCGACAACTTCGCCTGCAAGCAAGTTCGCTTGCAAGCAAGTTCGTTGCAGCTAAGTTCGCGTGCAGTAAGTTCGCCGGACACCAAGTTCGCCGGACACCAAGTTCGCCGAACACTAAGCTCGCCGAATGTTAAGTTCGCTTAACTTAGGTTCGCTTAAGTTAACTTCGCCTAACATGTATGTTCGCTTACATTTAAGGTAACGAATCGGATAGCGAATCATACTTAGTTCGTTATGATGAATGGGTTAGCGAATTAGAAAATAAATTAAAATCCTAATGGAAAATGTGTTAAGACAGTTAATGGAAATAAAAATTTTCCAAGCTCGACCCCAGCCAGGGCCTTTGCCCCTTGGACCCTTCTAGGGGTTGCCGCCCCTAGAACCCCGCTGCCAGGGGCGCTGCCCCAGACCCCCGTTCGTTGTAGGTAATAACTAAGACTAGAAAGATGATATGGGTAGTGATAGTTAATTGATACGTGTAATTATTAAGTGAGCTAAACTGTGGATGATATTTATCATGTATATATCTATACTATATATAATGTATGAAAGGAGGGCAAATTAAGACACCTTAATTTTAAGGGATTTACAAATTTTAATGCATAATATACACCTTATATAGCATGTAAGAAAGGGACAAACTTGTCCTTTAGAAAATATGTCTTGAAATAGTTACAAAATTGCCCCTCAACTTTAAACAACTTTTGTAAATTTAAGAAATATTACTACTTTGGACCTTTATCTTTACCTATATATTCATTTTAATTTTAATTGTAAATAACTTCCCACCAACGATTTTTCAACGACCATAACTTTTACGTACGTTAATATTTTTTATAAAAAATTGCATCATAAAAATGAGCATTTTATTGTCTTTAATTTGAGTATGGTATTGCTATAATTTTTCAAATAAAAAAAATTAACATATTACATATGGGTGTTCACAATTCGGTTTTAACGGTTTCTAAGTTATATCGTGAGCCAAACTGTTGGTTCGATTTTTTGTTATTGAGAACCGAAATTGAACCGTAGAAACTTTAAACTTAATTGTTACTAATGGTTTGGTTTCATGCATTGAGCTTCAATAATAAGTTTACCGTCCAGCCCGATTTTATATGGTCAATTTTCTGTATAATCCATAAACCAAACCGGTTGCTATGGTTTGAACATTCAGAAACCGGCTGACCAAAAGTGATGATTGGTTCAAACGTTTTCACGGTTTCAAACGAACCTTGAACATCCACAATTATTACATGATTACTATTAGTTTTGTTCCCCGCCGCATCGCGCGGGCACCCGTCTAGTAATAATATATTTATATACTTCAAATTTTGTTGTTATGTACGTTTGCTCCTTTAAAATTATATTTGCTTGAAAATTTATATTATCAATTTATAGTATGTTATTTAGCAATTATTAGTGTGACATCGTTCATAGCAATTATTAGTTTTAAATTCTTTATAATTTCTTTTTCTTATTCATCAAGCTTGTGGGTCTTAATATCTTTATTTAATATTCCTCTTACTTCTTTGGAAATGTTTCTTTTTATATTTTCTTCTTTCTAAAATAATGCGTGGATATACTTAATTATTTATCAAAACATTTCTTGTACTATGAAATATTTTCTACTATGAAGTCTATAAAATGGTTTGTTGCTACCAATTGGACGAATGTATCGTCTTATTTCATAATTATAATCCATCTTCACTCTTTATTTCTTCATATATACTTATTGATTTAGTTTACTTGATCATGTTTCAAGTATTTCTCTTTTATTTTTGCTTGCTATTTTTCAAACATCTTCCATTTGTTTTTGCTTGCTTTAACCCTTTTTACTATTCATATAGTAATTTTGGGTTAAGCTCAATTTCGTATTTTCTTCTCCCTTTTCTGTCGGAATTTGCATTGTTTCTCTTAGTTGGACCATAGTCGACTTCTTTCCACATTTATAAATTAGATGTAATAATGTTTCTTTTCCTATCTTATCCCTAACTCTTTATATATATATATATATATATATATCTTTTAAGTATTTAAACTTTTCTAATGCTTATAAAATCTTGTAATAAAATATTTATCTATCATTTGATCAAAGCCTAGGTATAACTGAATACCTAATTCGCTAAGATCGATGGCTCTGATACCAACCTGTCACACCCCGACTTACGGCCTAACGTGTGACCAACAGTTGGTACTGGTTTTGTAAATATATCAGAGTTTATTTTTAGCGGAAGACTTTTTTAAATACTTATTTACTTTGAAACCATTAACAATAAATTATAATTTCTTTTGTTTGAAAAACTTTCTTGTGTAATAAATACCGAAGTAATTATTTTATAAATCTTTATTTAGTTTATCTTATTATTTTAATCATTTAAAACAATGAGCCATCTCTACATTGCGAACATCCACTTTATGAATGGCTCCAATTCTTGATACTGTAATTTCCTGAAATGTTAGAAAATACGTCAGCGATATGCTGGTGAATACGCTGACGCTAAAAATATTTTCTTTTACTTAATTATCCCTCGAGACTGCGTAAGTCTCGGCCCATCTTGGCTTAGGAATAATTAAGTTAAAACAATATCATTATAAACTCGAGTCTCTACACTATGTCATCCAGACAAACGTATACTACAGCCTGAGGGCTAGGCTTTTACTCTTATTTATAATGTTTTTAGAGACACTTAGTCTCATGTAAAGTTTTTCATATAACATGTTGACTCGTTTAAAAATAAGTTTGTAAAAGTGGGGCGTATTCAGCTTTTCGATTTGGATCGGCTTCAATACGTCGTCCGAGGGTCTTTCCCGTTGTTACCTCGCACCTATAGTACGAGTATAACCTTTTCTTTTTGGATCAGCTTCAATACACTGTCCGAGGGTCTTTCCCTCTTCTTTGTTATCTCTCACTTATAGCACGAGTATAACTTTTTGTTAGTCGGATATACAATCCGGCTTAAGACCTTTAGTTTAACATCCCGAAATTTCCAACAATAATATTTAATGTATTATTCGTTAACTATGGAAAAGTTTACTAAAATTGGTAGAGAAATGATGACGTAATAATAAGATGGTTCAAGTAGGCAAAGTAGATGGAATTAATTATGGACCAAAAAGGAAAGATGGGGCCTTAGGCCCATGGGCCTAAGGGAGTATAAATACCCCTTAAACCCTAATCCTTTCCATTATTATCTATCACTACACCATAGCCTACACCTTGAGAAACATACACACCAACCTTTAACCCGAGCCTAGATTCAAAGTTGACAACTCGAGCTTGTTGGTGCTAGATCATCGTGTCAAACCTAAACAACATCAAGACTAGCTCATGTTCGTAGAACGACTCGTTTGAGGTACGTTTATATTTAGAAATCGTTCATATAGGTTCGGTTTGGTTTGGGAAATCATAGATATGTGTTAGTATGGTAAAAATGAATCCAACAAAGCTAAACTTACTGAAATCGATTACAGTTTGATAGGTTAATTGTTGGAACGAAAAATTCATAGGTATATACATAAATCGCACCATGGAAACTCAGTATTTGGATGATTGGACCCTTGGGGTTTGCAGGCGCTGCATAGACGATTCCAATGATACCAAAATCATGATATTTCGTTAAGAATTGAAGGTTTAATTGCAGATCTAAGATATGTTGACTGTTATTATTCTTGACGATTTTGAATTTGACCCTTGAGTCAAAGTCTGGATAAGGACTAGATGATTCGTTATTAATAAGATAACGAATTAGGTAGTTCATTACTCGCCCATTCGTTCTGTCAAGATAACGAAGTAGCTATCTAGTTCGTTATGATTCAAAAAAAGAATCAAGCGATTCGTGACTCACCATTCTTCATAATTCAAATAACGAATTAAGTTGTGTCTGGGTAACGAATCAGATGAAGATAAGGTAACGAATCAGTTAGCGAATCAGACTCAATTCGTTATAATTGAGATAACGAACTAGGCCATTCGTTATAGCGAATGAAGGAGGATTTTGTAACGAATTAGACTGTAAATTGATAACGAATTAGCCAACGAATTAGGCTTAATTCGTTATAGAAAATGAGTTAACGATTTAGATAGTAATTGAAAATCCTAATGGAAAATGTGTTAAGACAGTTAATGTAAATAAAATTTTTCCAAGCTGACCTAGCAGCTCGACCCCAGCCGGGGGGCTCTACCCCTTGGACGCTGCTAGGGGCTGCCGCCCCTAGAACCCCGCTGTCAGGGTCGCTGCCCCCCCGAACCCCCGTTCATTGAGGGTAATAGTTTAACTAGAAACACGATATGAAAAGTGATAGTAATCAATACGCCTAATTGTTATACAGCTAGCCGTGCACAGCCAAAGAAAGGAGTAACCATTAACGGAAGAAGTAACCGAGTTCAGGTGAGTTTCTAGCCCCATTTCCTTGTTATGTTTTCGGGGCTGTGTGCATACTCGATGTGACAGTTAATACACTTATCTTAACTTAAATGGTAAGTGTATGCCATGTATGATATATGTGTTAGATACGATTGATTGTTTGTCGGTACGTGAACGATCTTCGGATATTGCATGTACCGTTAGGTTATAAATAAAGATATGGATATTGTATGTAATGCAGGGATGACTACTTGACTATACGTGAACGATTTTCGGATATTGCATGTATTGCCAAGAATAGCGGTGATTGTCTCCTTATATGGATATTAAATGATAACTTAGATATAGAGTTCCCTCTACGGATAATATATAGATTGTTCCTTAAATGGAAAGCATAGTGTTCCTTTAATGGAAAGCCTCGTGTTCCTTTAATGGAAAGCCCAGTGTTCCTTTGATGGAAAGCATAGTGTTCCTTTAATGGAAAGCATAGTGTTCCTTCTATGGAAGTATATAGGATGTTCCTTCTATGGAGAATATATATATAGTGTCCTTCTATGGAGAATATAGATAGTAGGGTAATAGTAATAGTCCTTTTAATAGATATTATGTGACGTCCTTTTATGGATATTTATACAAGGTTAAGATATGTATGTATGTAAGATATGTGTATGTCGCCTGATTAACTAGAACTCACTCAACGTAGCTGACTTTTAATATGCACGCATGTGAATATGATTAAAGAGCTAGCATGAGGTTGACACATGGCATGGATTGAACGGCTGGCATATGAAGATAGAAGAAACGATGTTTTAACTATGAGGTCTTATGTTATGGTTTTAAAGAAAAGATTTAATGTTTTGTAACGAATGATTAATATTTTATATTCCGCGAAAGTTTTAATTAACTCTGATATATATGAACTGTGTTTATGAGTAAATCCGACGTTAAAGTAGGGCTACCGGGAACGAGGCCTTACATCCAGACTCTTTTGTAAAATCTTTACCTCGATTTTAATTTCATTATGAACCTTTAGTTTAAAACATCTTTTCTTTATTTTAAACCTTTAGTTTAAAATATTATTTCTTTCTTTTATTTTTCAAGTTAAACTTTAACTTGTTTTCCCTTTTCTTAATTTCTACGTTTCTTTTTCATTATGAAACGTGTATGTTTACTTATAATAATAACTTTAAATAATTTTATCAACTATAACTATTTTCTACTTTATATTTTCCTTTTCTTTTATAATATGTTTGAACCTATAGTCCAAATAATATATTTCTAATTCTCAAATTCGGACCTTTAGTCCGTCATGTTTTCTTTTCTAAAATCTACGTTTCTAAAACGTATACTTATATATATATATAGGTATATATATATATATCTTTTAGTTTATATTAATGTAAACAATATATTTATTTTTCATTTACTTATTATTATTTTAAATATCTTTAAATAATACTTTTATCCTTATTTATTAATAAATATTATTTTATTTATTTCTTTATTCTTTCTCTTTTTATAATTATTTAAAATCTAAAATAATAGTTATATTTATATCTTTCTCTTTATATAATTTCTTTACTTTATTTTCTTTTGTATATTTTCGAGGTATAGACTATACTCTTGACTAAGGTCTAAGGTCTAAGACTATACTTTTGATCAACACCTCCTTGGCACGCAAATCGAGGAACGCCGGTCATCAAGTCTCGTCGGCACGCACTTTGAGGCGGGTTGTCGGGGTCATCTCGGGTCGGCACGTCCTTCGAGGCGGTCGTCTCGGGTCAGCACGTACTTCGAGGCAGAACGTCGGCTCGTCTTGGGTGGAACGTCGGTTTATGACACGGATTACGAGGTATAATGTCGGAGTTTTATGGTCAAGGAAAACGAGGCGGTCGGTACACGTTTATCGAGGTATTTTTTAGAGAGAGAGTGTGTATTCCAGAGAGAGAAAGTAGTGTGAGAATGGTGTGTGAAAATGAATGAGTTGGGTTGCTATTTATAGACTTTTCCCGGGACCCGTCACGATACGTGATGGTCCTTGATCATGCCATCGCGTATCGCGATGCATGCCTGATGAGTTACAGGTAGGTTTGCCACGTGGCAGACGCGGTGCCACGTGGTTACACGTGTCGAGCTTTATGCCACGTTGTGACACGTGGCAGGACACGTGTCACATCGTCATGGCTTGATGCCACGTTGTGACACGTGGCATGACACGTGTCACCGTGTCAGACCTCTTTAACGCGATACGCGATAACGTTTGGTCTATGGTCGTCGCGTATCGTGATCAGGCCTGGAGACAGTTTTTTCATTTTTGATTTTTAAGTTTAAAACTTTTTCATTTTTGGTCCTTTATCTTTTTGAATTTGGTATTTTTGACTCGTTATTTTCGTGATGTTACATGGATCTTTGATGTTATAAAGTAACTTGTATTTAACTTGAAGAAACATAAAGTTTTTGATTTGAGGCATTTCAAACTAACAAGTAGGAATGTGATGGGAATTAAGAAAATGATACGACGTTAACATAGTCATAAAAACCAGATCAGATATGCAAGACAATTCCATCAATTGTGTAAGGCATGAATGAAGACGAGTTTAAACAACCTCATATAAAATTAAATCCATATTATGAAACCAAAAATAAAGAGAAATGAACCTAGAATGGAACTTTGGTTGTGATGTTACCCATAGCAAGCATATAAATCCTAACAAAGACGAATTTATTGTGTAGTGAAGAACATATTGTAACTTGAAGTAAGATGAACGATGTAGTAACTATGAATTCGATTTAAATGTGTTTTTATGATAGCAGAAGTGTGAGGACCGTTCAAGACAAATGGATCATGCGAGCGAAAAGGGTAGTTTAGTAAGGTAAACTGCTGAACCACGTACTGAGAAATTAATTGTGGCAAATGGATTGCTGGTAGTCCTAGGGTTTACAATATGGTGTAAGTTATTTGCATTGTACAAACCTTTCAAGAACAATAAGGTTACATGACTGGCATGGAATGGTTAAAATCACTACATTGTAAGATAATTTGATAGTTAGAAAGAAAAAAAAAGGGTGTCAGGTTTGTAATATTAAACATAATAGTGCAAACCATTTGTCAATATTATCACTTTTATTCAACAAACCAGGGGTTCGAATCAGGTCATGCTATCATGCATAGATAAACAAAGGTGCATGCACAAGCAATCAAAAACCTTACGTTTAATGTATCTGCTAAAATAATGTAGCAGTTGTCAATAAAATTGCAATATAAATTAACTAAGTTGTTCACAATCAATGTGTAAATAATAAATACACGTAACGCATCGACTTATAAGCAAAAAGAAATGAAAAAAGGCGATTCACCATTAGGAATGGCTACTCATAAAATTTATGTACCTTATTGAATTTTTGAAAATTTATGATAAATTCATGGTGTATTAATTTTTTTTCTTAAAATATATGTGAACTGCCTGTTAACATGTAACCTCTACGAAAGTTGCACCTAAGGTTTTAGTTGATAAGGAAAATATTAAAAATACAAGTAACAAACATAAAATAGAATTGAAAAAATACATGTAATTAGTAAGATAGCAAGACATGACATTTATTAATCTAACCTCAACGAACGGTATAATTTAAAATCAACCTTACGCCTAACATGTCGTCTTTAGATACAGTGAGTGCGATCCTTGGTAAAACACTCTTTTTCCTTGGTGTTCCCCGATAGCTATCTTAACGTTAATCACGTTACGCTTGATCGCTTTGCATATTAGCCTTGTTCCCTTGCCTAGTCCGTTTGATGGATCAAAGTTTCTTAGCAACATGATAGGACATCCGATCTTTAACCGTAGTTTTGTTGTGTTTGTAGTGGGTGTCGTCATTGCTGAAAACCAACAATGTTATTTTTGTTAATAAAAACAAACTATATAAATTTAGTTAAATCATATGAATAGTGAAATATATTGTGGGTGTATCAGGGTCTGGTCCTTTTGGATGTTTTTGTAACATCCCAAATTTCGAATAATAATAATAATGTATGATTGACTAGTCATGACGGAAAAGTTTACTTGAGTTAATAAGTAAAAAGTAAAATGGTAAAAGGGAAAGATAAGTAGGCTAATTAAATGGAATTAATCATGGACTAAAAAGGAAAGATGGGCCTTAGGTCCATGGGCTTAAGGGAGTATAAATACCCCTTAAACCCTAATCCTTTCCATTTCCATCCATATTTTCCATCTTATTCTCTCTACACCTTAAAAAAACACACACTTAAGCCTAATCCCCTCCCTTAGCCGCCGGCCACCATCCGAACCCAAAACCAAGCTTCGTAATATTGAATCTTCGATCATATAAGTAAGCTAACAAGTCCTAGATCACGTACCAAGCTAAACACGGTTCGGAGAGAATTCCAAAGGTACGTTTTAAGCTTAAAGGTTACATTTTTATAAACGTTTTGCCATGAAACTTGACCCTAGGATAGATCGGGTCTAGATGTTTCATAAAAATGCAAACTTGATGATTAAAATGAACTTAATAGACTTATGGTAGTATTCGGCTTATAGATAAACCCTAGATCTAGCCTAGAACGTTTTAACCCTATAAAGGTTTGAACTTTGTGTCTAAAACGGGTTAGATCTTGAAGCCGTGGTGATAATAGGGGTAAAACAGTATTGAATGATGGCCAAAAAGGGGTTAAAGGTTCATGAATCGAACCTTAGAACAGTAACTGAGCATGGTAGAAACATAAAGATAGAAAAATGGGCTGAACTGGGTGTTCTCGGCCAGGGTTGAGGGTTCTCGGCCAACCCGTGTTTTCGGCTAGGTATGGGATTTTGGTCAACACAAGACTTCGGTCAAACTCGAGTTCTCAGTCAAACCAGAGTTCTCGATCAGACCAGAGTTCTCGGCCAAATATGTGTTCTCGGTCAAAAATAGTTCTCGGTCATAAGTTCTCTGCCAAAGGGGTTCTCGGCTGATCTGTTCTCCGTTTGGATTTGAGCCTGAGTCCAGCAGGGCCCAGATACCATAATGGACAGTTGGGCCTGAATCAGCAAAGCCCATGCCCAATTCAGACAAACTAGCCCATTGTCTGGAGCTTAAATATACAAGCCCAGCTTAACCCCAGCCAGGGGCTCTGCCCCTTGGACCCCGCTAGGGGCTGCCGCCCCTAGAACCCCGCTGCCAGGGGCGATGCCCCCAGACCCCCGTTCGTTGTGGGTTATATAAAGATAGAAACACGATACGAGTAGTAATAGTTAATTGATACATGTGAATATTATACAGTTAGCCGTGCACAACTCAAGAAGGGGATTACGATTAACGATGAACGTAACCGCATTCAGGTGAGTTTCTTATGTTTTCGGGGCTGTGTGCATACTCGATGTGATAGTTAATACACTTACCTTAACTGGTAAGTGTATGCTTTATGTAGTTTGTTGGGTTTTAACAAGATTATCAAAGCCATATAAACCCATTTATATGAAAAAGACAGCGGATTAAAAGTTTTAAATCTTGTTATATTGATTGATATAAAACACGTTTTATATGTAAAACCCAAGCCCCGGATCCATATACGAATTACATGCATACCAAAATAATCAACCATAGGGGGTTTATGTAATACAACATTTCAAGAGGCAAGAAGGTGAAGGAGATGACGGTTTGAATGGCTAGCCTTTAATGGAGAAGAGCCTCAAGCTTGTATACCCTCCTAGCCTTCAACAAACACCTTGCTTGCTAGGATTTAATCACTCTTGCACTTGAAAGATAAAACCTCTTGTGTTTTCTTCTTCCTTGAACCGAAATCAAAGAGAGAGAAAGAGAGAGAGAGAGAGGTTGTAGAGAGCTTTTGCATGTAATGTGGTTGGGTGGTTGTGTTTGTTGTCCCAAGAAGTATTAATAAGAGAAAATGGATTTAAAAAAAAAGGTGGGAATTCCCCCCCCCCCCCCAAAGTGAGCTGGTCCTATCAGAAATTATTTTCTCTTTCCTCCTGGAACCAGACTAATACTCCATGTACTAGTCTTAGGACTAATATTCCACATACCAGTCGCAGGACTAATACTCCATGTATTAGTTCACAGGACTAATACTCTATGTATTAGTCACAGGTCTATTTAAACTTTGTGACATTTAACACTTTTAACATGCCATAAATTTTATGCAAAATACCACAACCATTATCATATATATATCATTTAACCAACTTAAATAATATCATAAGATAATCTCTCTAAATAAATTATCCATATAATTTATCGATTCCTCAAGTTCGAATATTTAGAAACCCATTTTCTAAATATCATGAGTGCTAATATTTACTTGTTAGATCATATCTACAATAAATATTATGGTGTTTTTCTAGCTTATTATTGGGTATGATCAGACTTGGATCATAACGTACTAGCCACATCGACTCTAATATGTGTCTTGGGCAGACCGATTCCTACAATCTCCCACTTGCACAAGATACATAGAAGATTGATGCAAATAGCAAATGCCGCCTAAAAATGGTTTACTACCCCTAATACGTATGACGAAGTGCCATTCAATAACATCATCCCCTTCAAGTCCCTTACTTGAAATGATTTAGGTGAATTTATCATTTATCCTTTTGTCACGGATGTCATGTCAAATCCAAAGACACAGAATGATCATTCTTTGTTGATTTAACTTAGCAGGCCTTAAACATCTCACTCTCAACGAATAAGAGGGAAAAATCCCCTATTGACTACATACGTCTCTCACTATCACCTTGTACTACACTTGAGCTCAGCCTTATGTACTGACATATTTCAGAGCAGCGAAGAACTAAGTCAAAGTATAATAGTCGATGAATATCAAGACCCAATATGTATCTCAGGTCGGAGGATACTATGATGTTCTCCTTTAATCAAATTTACTTATGATCACAAATCACAAGGATTCCATGCAGTAAAATTGAGGGCGAGTCAGTCCAATATTTATCCCATAAATATCTATGAACCTTGGCAGCAACCCTTGCTATATTCATATCCTATGAATATCTACCAATCAAAGTTCATAATAGTCTTACCTTCATACTTGTTCCCACAAATATGAACGACTACGGACATTTAGAATAATTAACTTATTCACGGATTTAAACATTCTAAAATGGAACATAACTCAAATGTCATGATCATAAACCATAATCATATGAATGAGTCAAAATAACAATTGTTCCGATATCCAAATACAAAATAGATCAAATCCAATCACTAGAATATCTAAGTCCTAAGGCGCAAGTATGACCCTCATGCTTTGGCCTTTCAAGGAGCTTCGTGAGTGGATCCGGAATGTTTTGATCAGTGTGAACTTTGCGAATACATATCTTTCCCTTTTCAACTTCATCCCTATGTAGTTGAACCTCCGCTCAATGTGCCTTGTCTTTTGATGTGCACGAGGCTCCTTGATTTGAGCAATCGCACCCTCGTTGTCACAAAAGATCTCTAGAGGGTCCCGAATGGTATGGACTACCCCTAGATCGGCCACGAACTTTCTAATCCATGCAGCTTCTTGAACGGCCAATGAGGCAGCGATGTATTCAGATTCAGTGGTGGACAAGGCTACCACGTCTTGTTTTGTGCTCTTCCAAGAGACAGCACCACCATTCATAACGAAAACATATCCCGATTATGATCGAGAATCATCTCGATCAGTTTGGAAACTCGCATCCGTGTAACCCTTTACAACGAGTTCCTCCTCACCAGAGCCATATATTAGAAACATATCCTTAGTCCTTCTAAGGTATTTCAATATGCTCTTAACCGCCATCCAATGGCTACTTCCCGGATTTTGTTGGTATCGACTTGTCATGCTCAAAGCGCGTGACACATCCGGTCTAGTGCATATCATGGCATACATTATGGATCCTATAGCCGATGCATATGGGATTCCATTCATTTTGTCTTGCTCATCCTTTGAGCTTGGACATTGAGAAGAACTCAATATTGTTCCTCTTTGAATGGGTACGAAACCTTTCTTAGAGTTGTCCATCTTGAACCTTTTCAAGATTTTGTCAATGTATGCACTTTGATTCAAACCTATCAACCGCCTTGATCTATCCCTATAGATCCTTATTCCCAAAATATAGGCGGCTTCACCAAGATCTTTGATGGAAAAACAACTCCCAAGCACACCTTCCATGGTTGGAATTTCATTCCCAAACAAAAGTATGTCATCAACATACAATACTAGGAAACTAATGATGCTCCCATTAGCATTCTTATACACACAAGCTTCATCAGCATTTTTGATGAATCCAAATTTCTTGACTTCTTCATCAAAACGGTGATTCCAATTTCTAGATGCTTGCTTCAATCCATAGATTGATTTCTTTAACTTGCATACCTTATTAGGATGTTGTGGATCGACAAAACCTTCGGGCTGAACCATATAGACATCTTCCTCAAGGTGTCCATTTAGAAAAGCGGTTTTGACATCCATTTGCCATATCTCATAGTCATAATATTCGGATATGGCAAACAATATCCTAATAGACTTTAGCATTGTCATAGGCGAAAAAGTTTCATCATAATCAACCCCTTGAGTTTGAGTGAAACCCTTTGCTACAAGTTTAGCTTTATAAGTATCCAAGTTTCCATGCATATCAGTTTTCTTCTTGAAAACCCACTTGCTTCCAACTAGTTTGGAATTAAGAGGTGGAACAACCAAGTCCCATACTTGGTTGTCATGCATGGATTGCATCTCAACGTTCATGGCTTTCAGCCATTTATCACAATCATATTGCGACATTGCATCTCGGTATGTGGTGAGTTCATTCGAATCCACCACGTAGCATCCATCCATGAAAAATCCATATCTTTCAGGTGGGGTGCTAATTCTACCAGTCTTGTGAACGCTTTGTGTGTTTCGATCATCCATTTGATCATCATCAACAAACTCTTGTTGATTGCTAGTGTCAACCAAATGTGTATCGGCTTGTGGTTCTCGATCCTCCTCGAGTTCCATAGTTCTATCAGTTCCTTCCATAAGGAACCTTTTTCCAAGAACTTAGCCTTGCGAGCTATAAACACTTTATGCTCATTTAGGTTGTAGAAGTAATATCCCATCAAATCTTCGGGATATCCTACAAAGATACACTTAGTGGAATGGCTTTCAAGTTTATCAGGGGTGTAGATCTTAACATAAGCCTCCCAGCCCCATACCCTTAAATATGATAATGACGGAACCTTTCCATGCTATATTTCAAAAGGTGTCCTTTCCACTTTCTTGGTTGGTGCCATATTTAAAATATGGGCAGCAGAGATTAGTGTGAAACCCCAAAATGATAGAGGTAATGTGCTTCTAGCCATCATGGATCGAACCATATCCAATAAAGTTCGATTCCTCCTTTCAGACACACCATTATGCTGTGGTGTTCCAGGTGGAGTAAGTTGTGATACAATCCCACAACTCCTAAGATGTTCTAGAAACGCATCATTGAGGTATTCACCTCCTCTATCAGAACGTAGTACTTTGATTGTTTTGTTGAGTTGATTTTGTACTTAATTTTGGAAGACTTTGAACATTTCAATGGCTTCATTTTTGTGTCTTAACAAGAACACATACCCATAGCGACTATAATCGTCGGTAAAGGTAATGAAGTATCTTTCACCATTCCTTGTCATTGTCCTAAAAGGACCACATACATCTGAATGTATGATACCTAATAAGTCTTTCGCCCTTTCATTAGTTCCATTAAAGGGCTCCTTGGTCATCTTTCCCAATAAAAAAGATTCACATTCATCAAATGAATCATCACTTGATTTCAAAAGACCATTCTTTTGAAGTGTATGAATGCGATACTTGTTTATGTGACCAAGGCGACAATGCCAAAGAAAGGTTTTACTCAAATCCCATTTGAGTCTTTTGATGCTAGCTTGGTACAATGAGTTATCAATGAATGTATTATCATGAACTAATTCATAAATGCCATTAGACGGCATCGCTTTAAAATAAAAGACATTATTCATGAAAACATAAATATCATTGTCAACAAACTTAAATTCATAACCACATTGTCTTAAAAGAGAAACGGAGATAATGTTCCTAGTCAAAAAAAATGTTTGGAATCTTGATGCCATTGTTGGGTTTTAACCAGATTATCTAAGCCATATAAACCCATTTATATGAAAAACGCAGCGGATTAAAAGTTTTAAATCTTGTTATATTGATTGATATAAAATCCGTTTTATATGTAAAACCCAAGCCCCAGATCCATATACAAATTACATGCATACCAAAATAATCAACCATAGGGGGTTTATGTAATACAACCTTTAAAGAGGCAAGAAGATGAAGGAGATGACGGTTTGAATGGCTAGCCTTTAATGGAGAAGAGCCTCAAGCTTGTATACCCTCCAAGCCTTCAACAAATACCTTGCTTGCTAGGATTTAATCACTCTTGCACTTGAAAGATAAAACCTCTTGTGTTTTCTTCTTTCTTGAACCGAAATCAAAGAGAGAGAGAGAGGTTGTAGAGAGCTTTTGCATGTAACGTGGTTGGGTGGTTGTGTTTGTTGTCCCAAGAAGTATTAATAAGAGAAAATGGATTTTAAAAAAAAGGGTGGGAATTCCCACCCCCCCCCCCCCCAAAGTGGACTGGTCCAACCAGAAATTATTTTCTCTTTCCTCCTGGAACCAGACTAATACTCCATGTACTAGTCTTAGGACTAATATTCCACATACCAGTCGCAGGACTAATACTCCATGTATTAGTTCACAGGACTAATACTCTATGTATTAGTCACAGGTCTATTTAAACTTTGTGACATTTAACACTTTTAACATGCCATAAGTTTTATGCAAAATACCACAACCATTATCATATATATATCATTTAACCAACTTAAATAATATCATAAGATAATCTCTCTAAATAAATTATCCATATAATTTATCGATTCCTCAAGTGCGAATATTTAGAAACCCATTTTCTAAATATCATGAGTGCTAATATTTACATGTTAGATCATATCTACAATAAATATTATGGTGTTTTTCTAGCTTGTTATTAGGTATGACCCGACTTGGATCATAACGTACTAGCCACATCAACTCTAATATGTGTCTTAGGCAGATCGATTCCTACATAGTTTATATGTTATGTATGTATATCTTAATGTGAGTGAATGCTTGTCGGTACGTGAACGATCTTCGAATATTGCACGTGCTAAAAAGGGAGGTATGTTTATGATAGGTGAATGAAAGTAATAAAGTATGAATGTATGGAATTACGTAATGAGAGTAAGTTAGTAAAGTAATTATTATGTATCTTCGGATGCATGATTGAAGGTAAGTGTATGTATTATACGATACATGATTAACTAGAACTCACTCAGCGTAGCTGACTTTTAGTATGCACGCAGGTGAGAAGAATGAGGCAGCTCCCTTGAGGGGACACGTGGCATTGAATAAGAGGCTGGCATCGGGAGAATCAAGACGTTTATGTTTAATGTTTCGTTTATTTTGAAAGACTAGATGCTGTTTTGAAACAAGTTATGGATTTAAGTAATGCTTTTTTTGAAAGTTTTAATATTCCGTGTATGTTTTATTTAACTCTGATGAATAGAACTATGTTTATGAGTAAATCCAACGCCCAAATGTGAGGCACCGGTAACGGGGCCTTACAGTTTTGATGATGAATCCTTTATTGGAGTAGAACTTGTGTTTATGTTGCTTGCTAGTGTATGAAATTTGCTTTTGTCATAGGGCATTCTTGGCGTGGGTTTTCTTTTTTCATTGGTACCTTGTTAAATGTGTGAATTAAAATGGTGTATGTACATATTTAAGATGAAGGTGTCTACTAAAGCTTTGTACTTACCATTAATTTTATGAGAGAATGGTTTGATCATATGTTCCCTGGACTCGGACCACCGACATCCTTTTCCCTGAACGTTGTGATGTGGTTTTAGTAACGTGATATATAAAAGTATGTAGTAACTGAAGAGCATGTTACATTTGTGAGGTGATCGGTGTTATGGTTAGGACCAAATTCATTAATTGGTGTATAGAGAATGATTATATTAAATACCATGTAAATTTGTTGCATAAAACTAAGATTTTACCCACAATACTCAGTATTCACATATAATGCCAAAAATTATCGAAGAGGGTGGCTCAAATAATGGTTGTACCTGTTTTCTTCATGAAGTGCAGGAGAGGCGTTTTTTGTTTCTAACGTCTTGAAAGTGTTGTATATATTACCTTGATTGGAACTACCAATGTGTATACTTGTTTTTAGAAGACTGGTAGATGGAATGGTGATTGCAAAGAGTGGCTAGGAATAATATGGGATGTAACTTGAAATGAGGCAAGTGATGGTGTTTGTGAAGCTAAAACTGTCATTGAATAGATGCATTAGTGGGTATTGATTAGTGAGTTGATGGAGGGTGGGTTTCATTTCGTGAATACTAATATAACTTGATGGGTTATTCATTAATATTTGTATAAATTTATGAGTTATTAACTTTCACTTATAAAGATTAATAATTGAAGTAAACATTTACATAACTTAGTAGTTTTTCTAAGGGACAATGACATACATCCCCGTAAGGACTTGATACAATATCATAATTACCAATTAAAAAATAACTGTATCAAAAATACCCATTTTCAAATTTATGAGATTTACAGTATTCCTAAAGATTGCTCTAGGATATGTGTGTAAGGCCCCGTTACCGGTGCCTCACATTTGGACGTTGGATTTACTCGTAAACACGGTTCATAGTATCAGAGTTAATAAAAACATTCGCGGAATCTTAAAACATTCAAACCATCATATTACAAAACCATACTTTGTTGTCTTAACGGGCATTCAAATCATTTAAAACATAAAACATTGTCTTTAGAATAACATAACATTTCTTGAGATGCCAGCTTCTTCAAGTCCATGCCATGTGCTTCCTCTTATGCAAGCTGCCTCAATCTACTCACCTGCGTGCATTCTAAAAGTCAGCTACGCTGAGTGAGTTCTAGTTAATCATACAACATACAATCTGTTCTCATACTTGCACACGTGCCCGAAGGGGTTTACATTATTCATACTTACTTGTCATACATAACTATCCGTTCTATTTAAAGAGCCTTCCGCTCTATAACCTCACATATATTATAAGGGTATGGTCCCTAACATCACAGATATTATAAAGGGTCTGGTCCCCAACATCACAGATATTAATAGGGTCTGGTCCCTACCATCACAGATATTATTAGGGTCTGGTCCCTACCATCACATATATTATTAGGGTCTGGTCCCTACCATCACAGATATTATTAGGGTCTGGTCCCTTTGTTTCGTGTAACTGTACCGTACCTGTTCATACATACTTTCCTTGACAATACGTGCAATCTCCGTAGAGCGTTCACGTACCATCATCATAACATACATACATTATGCATACATCATATATTCATACATACATCATATCTTTCATCATACTTATCAATCATATCTTAACTACCACCTGACGGTACATGCAATATCCGAAGATCGTTCACGCACCGTCAAACAATCATCATACATAAATCATACAAGGCATACACTTACCACTTAAGATAAGTGTATTAACTATCACATCGAGTATGCACACAGCCCTGAAAACATAACAAGGAAGTGACGCTAGAAACTCACCTCAAGGCGGCTGCGTTCACCGTTTATAGTTAATCCTTTCTTGAGCTGAGCACGACTAACTGTATAATCATACATATATTAAATACGGCTCTAACTCTTCCTATCGTATACTTAATTAATCTTACGTATCTAAGTCGGTTTTACTTCATTGGATTATTACCGGTTACTTAATCGCTACACTTTAACCCTTGAAGGCATCTTTCATAAATCATCAAAGTACAAGGGTCACTTTGTAATTATATCATTATTTTCTAAGTCCAGGGACTGTTCTGTCATTCTTTCAAAGTTCTAATTCGTCACTCAGTTCTTAACGAATGGGAATTCATAAAGAATTAGCCATTATAGCGAATCTGCCTTTGTAACGAATCAGGCATCTTAACGAACTGGTCCTTATAGCGAATTGGACCTTAACGAACTGATCTGGTCAACGAATGAACCCTATAACGAAGGGGGTTCATTCGTCCCTCTCTTAGCGAATGGCCTTAGCAAATGGCCTAGTTCGCCCTTATTTCCTTAACGAATGACATGCGAGTTCGCTAATCTTTCCTTAGCGAATCGGCTGGCGAATCACACCTACTTCGCTAGTTACCCTTAGCGAATTAGGGTTAGGTCAGGGAATGTCAGAACATTCCCTGACATTGCTAAACTCGTACCAACCTTTCCGGCGCCACCGCCGGAGAACCGCGGATTCGCCGGAAAAATGTGTTTTAACTCGTTTTTCACCGTTTTTTGTCCCGTTCGATCCAGATCTGAGCTAGGGTGACCCCTAAGCTCATCATAGGTTCGGTTTATACCCGAATCCACCCGGATCTCGTCACTTAAACGGTTTAACGGTGTCGGCTCGTCGTTTCGTGTTCATAACTAACGGTTTTAAGCTCAAACAATAAAATACTATCATTACCTCGGCTCGGTTCTCGGTTTCCTTCTTGATATCGGTTTAGAGAGAGAGCTAGAGAGAGAATCTTAAGTGTGTGTTTTGGATGGTGTAAGGGATATGTGTAAATGAATTAAATGGAGGATTAAGGGTATATATATTTTTTATTATGGGCTTAAGCCCATGGTCTTTCCTTCATTCCTCCATAACCCAAGTCCATAACCCATATCCATTTACCCAACACAAGTCCATCTCGTATTCTATTCAACTAAACCGATAACGACCCGCTATAAAATAGACGAACTTTATTTTATTAATATAACCGAAAGTAGGATGTTACAAGTCTTCCCTCCTTAATGAGGTTTCGTCCCCGAAACCTAACTATTAAATAAACAGATTAGGATAAAACTTGCGCAACTCATCCTCCGCTTCCCAAGTGGCATCTGAACCTTTGCGATGCTTCCATATCACTTTCACTAAAGGTATAACCTTGCGACGAAGTTGCTTCTCCTTGCGGTCAACTATCTCTATCGGTTGCTCAATGTAGTTCAACTGCTCATCAACCTCGATGTCCATCAATGGCACGTGAGACGTGTCATCAGCTAGACATTTTCTCAGTTGAGAAACGGGGTAGGTTGAATGAATTCCTTCCAACTCTTCTGACAAATCTAACTTGTAAGCCACTTCACCTACTCGATCTAAAATCTTGAACGGTCCAATGTACCTTGGACTCAACTTTCCCCTCTTCCTGAAACGAATGATTCCTTTCCAAGGCGAGACCTTGAACAACACATTGTCACCAACGTTAAACTCAATCGGTCGTCGCCGCTTATCAGCATACGACTTCTGTCTGTCTTGAGCAGCTTTCATTCTTGCCTTGATCTGATCGAACTTCGAAGAGGTTTCTTGCACAACTTCTAGGCTTCCCATCTCCTTCCGACCAATCTCTCCCCAACATACGGGAGTTCTACAACGTCTCCCATACAACATCTCGAATGGTGGCATACCAATACTTGAATGGTAACTGTTGTTATAAGAGAACTCTGCCAGATGCAGATGATCATCCCAACTTCCACCAAACTCTAGAACACAAGCACGTAGCATATCCTCAAGGGTTTGGATCGTCCTTTCAGACTGTCCATCTGTTTGGGGATGATACGCCGTACTAATGTTCAACCTCGTTCCCATAGCTTCATGGAACTTCTTCCAAAATCTCGAAGTAAACCGTGTATCTCTATCGGACACAATTGATAACGGTACTCCATGCTTAGATACAACCTCTTTAATGAACAAGCTTGCTAACGTTTCTGAAGAGATAGCCTCTCGTATAGGCAGAAAGTGAGCACTCTTGGTCAAACGGTCCACAATCACCCAAATGGTATTATGGTGCTTAGCTGTACGAGGTAGCTTAGTTATGAAATCCATGGTGATGTGTTCCCATTTCCATTCTGGTATCTCCAAAGGTTGCATCTTTCCATAAGGCTTCTGGTGCTCTGCCTTGACTTGTAAACAAGTTAAGCACTTACTGACATAATCTATCACATCATTCTTCATTCCTGGCCACCAATAATCTCTTTTCAAATCCTGGTACATCTTCGTAGTTCCTGGATGAATCGAATATCTTGACTTATGAGCTTCATCTAAGATTCGACCTCTGAGATCTCCATGGCGTGGGATCCACATATGGTCAAACCTAGTCTTAACACCATGAGTGTTTTCCATTAGCTCGTCTTGTTGGCCGTAAACTCTTTCTTTCTTTACCAACTCCTCGTCTACTAGCACCTTTGACTGCACCTTGATGATTTCTTCAAAAAGGCTTGAATTCATAATCAATTTGTATGACTTCACAGTTGCAAGGACTTCCTCATTCTTACGGCTTAGTGCATCGGCGACCACGTTAGCTTTGCCAGGGTAGTACTTAATATCGCAGTCGTAATCCTTTATCAACTCCAACAATCTTCTCTGTCTCATGTTCAATTCTTTTTGCTCGAAGAAGTACTTTAAACTCTTAAGATCTGTGTAGATGGTACACTTAGTACCATACAGATAATGCCTCCATATCTTTAAGGCATGCACTACTGCTGCTAGCTCCAAATCATGCGTCGGATAAGTACTCTCATGGACTTTCAACTGTCTAGACGCGTAAGCTATCACCTTTCCTCGTTGCATCAACACGCAACCTAACCCACGATGCGAAGCATCAGTACAGACAACCAAATCCTCGTCACCATCGGGTAGAGCAAGGATTGGAGCTTGCGTGAGTCTCTTCTTTAATTCCTCAAAGGCTTCTTCTTGAAACTTTCCCCAACTGAATACTATCGACTTTCGGGTCATACCGGTCAGTGGTGCGGCTATCTTGGAGAAACCTTCGATGAATCTCCTATAGTAGCCAGCTAACCCTAGGAAGCTTCGTATATCCGTCGGATTCTGTGGAGTCTTCCAATTCGTTATCGCTTCAATCTTAGCTGGGTCCACGGTAATCCCCTCCGGATTAATCACGTGACCTAGAAATTGCACTTCTCTTAACCAGAACGCGCACTTCGAAAACTTAGCATACAACTTCTCTTTCTTCAGAGTCTCCAATACCTCTCTTAGATGCTCAGCATGGTCAGACTCGCTCTTTGAATAAATCAATATATCATCAATGAAGACGATAACAGACTTATCCAACATCGGCCGACAAACCCTATTCATCACGTCCATAAATGTTGCGGGAGCATTCGTTAGACCGAATGACATTACGAGGAACTCGTAGTGTCCATACCGCGTTCGGAACGCTGTTTTAGGGATGTCTGCCTCTTTCACTTTAAGTTGATGATAGCCTGATCTGAGATCTATCCGTGAGAACCAACTTGAACCTTGCAGTTGGTCAAACAGATCATCAATCCTTGGCAAAGGATATCTATTCTTCACCATAAGCTTATTCAACTCACGATAGTCAATGCGCATTCTCATACTTCCATCCTTCTTCTTTACGAATAACACTGGTGCGCCCCACGGGGAAACACATGGTCTAATAAAACCCTTGTCGAGGAGTTCTTACAGTTGGGACATCAATTCTTTCATCTCGGACGGAGCTAGACGGTAAGGTGCTTTCGCGACGGGCTGGGCTCCTGGTATTAAATCTATCTGGAATTCTATCTCTCGCTCCGGTGGTAACCCCGGAAGATCCTCAGGGAACACTTCTGGTAGTCACACACGATAGGAACATCTTTCATTTCTTTCATCTTGGCCGTAGCGTTGAAAACATATGCCAGGTAGGCACCACATCCTCGTCGTAATAACCCTTCGGCTTTTATCATCGAAATGACGTTAAACCCTGAACTTTCTTTATCACCGTAAACCGTCACCGCACTACCATCTAAAGACCTTAGCTTTATTATTCTACTCTTACATACTATCTGAGCTTCAAACTCAGACAACCAATCCATTCCCAAGACTACATCGAACCCTCCTAAGGTCATAACATACAAAGTAACAGGGAACTCATGTCCCTCTAACTCTATCTTACAATCCTTAAACATTTTTGTTATTTTAACTGAAGTGTCACTGGCGGTTTCTACTATAAAAGTTTCAGACACTCGGTAGCCTTTCATTTTAGCTAGTTTACTAAATGTCGTAGCTACAAAACTTCTATTCGCAACAGAATCAAATAAAACGGAAGCAGAAATGCCGTTTACTAAGAACGTACCGGTCACAACATCAGGAATCTGTCTAGCTTGTTCTTGGGTCAGCATATAGGCTCTAGTCCTCGACCTTGCTTGATCAAAATCTTTCTTCCCACTACCTCCAGCCTCACCTTCAGTGCACTCTCTTGCCATATGGCCTGTCTTGCCACATTTGTAACATGCTGGCTTCGCACTGCACTCATTGGCATAATGCCCTACCTTCCCACACTTATAATAGGCATTAGACCCCATTCTGCATTCTCTACCATGAGCCTTTCCACATTTGAGACAAACATCATAACTTCTACCCCACTTGCACTCACCACCATGCATCTTTTCGCAGGTCTTACACGACCTCTTTTCCCAAACTCTGGGTTGCTTGTTCTTGGGGTTCCATAACTGAGTACCAGGTCGCTTGGCAGGAGTGATCCACTTCTTCTCTTTCTTCTCTTCCATAACCGCTTCATTTATCAAGTCCTCATAAACCGTTTATGCGAGTCCCACAGCAGAGTCAAAGGTACCCGGTCTACCAGTCTTGACCAAGACGCGAACATTCTGCGGCAGTCCCTTAAGGTAACATTTGATCCGCTTAGCCTCGGTGTCCACCATATCTGGCGCCAACCTTAACGAACTGATCTGGTCAACGAATGAACCCTATAATGAAGGGGGTTCATCCGTCCCTCTCTTAGCGAATGGCCTTTGCGAATGGCCTAGTTCGCCCTTATTTCCTTAACGAATGACATGCTAGTTCGCTAATCTTTCCTTAGCGAATCGGCTGGCGAATCACACCTACTTCGCTAGTTACCCTTAGCGAATTAGGGTTAGGTCAGAGAATGTCAAAACATTCCCTGACATCGCTAACCTCGTACCAACCTTTTCCGGCGCCACCGCCGGAAAACCGCGGATTCGCCGGAAAAATGTGTTTTAACTTGTTTTTCACCGTTTTTCGTCCCGTTCGATCCAGATCTGAGATAGGGTGACCCCTAAGCTCATCATAGGTTCGGTTTATACCCGAATCCACCCGGATCACGTGACTTAAACGGTTTAACGGTGTCGGCTCGTCGTTTCGTGTTCATAACTAATGGTTTTAAGCTCAAACAATAAAATACTATCATTACCTCGGGTCGGTTCTCGGTTTCCTTCTTGATATCGGTTTAGAGAGAGAGAACTAGAGAGAGAATCTTAAGTGTGTGTTTTGGATGATGTAAGGGATATGTGTAAATGAATTAAATGGAGGATTAAGGGTATATATATTTTTGATCATCGGCTTAAGCCCATGGTCTTTCCTTCATTCCTCCATAACCCAAGTCCATAACCCATATCCATTTACCCAACACAAGTCCATCTCGTATTCTATTCAACTAAACCGATAACGACCCGCTATAAATTAAACGAACTTTATTTTATTAATATAACCGAAAGTAGGATGTTACAATGTGGGTTTAGGCTATAAAAAAAGTAAGTATAAAATTCTAACTATATTTAACAAGTATATTTGGTATTAACTATTTTGATCGTTCAAATTTGATGTTCTGCAATTTTGAAAGATATATATGAAATTATCACTTTCTTGAATAAACACTTTTTAGGCGTGAGTTTTGGGCAAATAAATTGTTAATGTTATTCAAAACTAATGACTTGACACCTGAATAATCATATAATTAACAAAAACCATAAAAACTAATCACAACCATTTCAAGTCGTATTAATGTAAAAAAAGAAGGTAAGTATAAAATTCAAATTATATTTAAGAGGTATTTTGATATTAACTCTTTTAATTTTCCAAATATGATGTTCTGCAATTTTGAGAGATATATATGAAATTTTCCGCTTTCTTGAATAAACACTTTTTAGGCGTGGGTTTTGGGCAAATAAATCTTTCTTGTTATCCAAAACTAATGACTTGACACCTGAATAATTATATAATTAACCAAAAACATAAAAAACTAATAACCATTTCAAGTCGCATTAATCAGAATAATTTGTTTAAATAATGATAAAAATGTACAGAAAAAAAAGGTAAGTATAAAATTCTGGTTATATTTAACACATATATATTTGATATTAACTGTTTTGATCGGCAAAATATGATGTTCTGTTATTTTGAGAGGTATATATGAAATTGCCACTTTCTTGAATAAACACTTTTTAGGTGTGGGTTTTGGGCAAATAAGTCATTCTTGTTATCCAAAACTAATGACTTAACACCTGAATAATCATATAATTAACCAAAAATACAAAAAACTAATCATAACCATTTTAAGTCGCATTAATCGGCATAATTTGTTTAAATTATGATAAAAAAAAAAAAAACATGCACAGAAAGAACAATACATGCAGGTTGAGGTGACACCTAAATAATCATATTATTAACCAAAAACATAAAAAAACTTATCATACCCATTTCATTAATCAGAATAACTTGTTTAAATTTTAATAAAAATACAATAAAGACAATACATGCAATTTGCTTTTCTTCTTTAATAAAATGAGCATCAAACAACCTTTTGAAAGATGAATTGATGAAAAAAATGATTAATGCAACAAAAATTATATATTCATTAAGTACACACTGTATATGAAAATGTATTGCATATTATTTTTCACCTCGTGTACCTCTTAGAACCAATTAATTACACTTATAATTATTCACCCTCATCTTCAAGATCGTCATTGTTATCATCATATTCAAAGTTCGTCCATGCACAATGCATAAAAGACCCGAATTTAATATTTAATAAAATGTTTATTCGTGACATGGTGTGTATGAACCTGTCTGTGCATAAACTAATTTGCATGAACCATCTACTTTTAACATGAAAATGTGTAATGATGAACTTTAAACCAAATACATTTACAATATATTACAATATAAATTTATGATTATGGAGAGCTTTTCAAGGGCGGGACATTAACAAAAAAATGTGGCTTACCAGTTATCACCATGACTAAATAATAAAGATGGTATTATAATTTCCAAGTTCATGTTGGATAATATAGGTGACAATTTTAACCTAATTGGCCAGGGTTAAGTATCATCTCTAAATTGTCGAACCAGTTAAAAAAAGGTTGTGAGTCACCCGAATTTGATTTTAAGGCATAAAAATCCCCGAATCACTTTAAGCTTCTAGATTAGCATACCCACTTAAAATGGAGAGACACATGCTTCTCAATGGCAAATTGGCAATAAGCATCAAGACATGTAAACATGAATTTCCAAACAAAAGTGTATAAGTAAAGCACGTAAAACTATATAAAAGATCAATATGCAAAAGTTCAAACGACTCCTCACATCAAGGAATACATTTTTGGTCATAGAGATCACAGTTGTCTATTTCTCAACATCAACATAGTAAAAAAAAAACCTTTCGCTGCCCATATTCCTCAACAGATTCTTATGATAATTTAACAAAAAATGATGTTAAAATTGTAAATGTTATTCAAAATCAAAGCATTTTGGTTGGTTTTTAAATATCTAAAGTCAAATCAAACCTGCTGGTCAAGGTTTTTTGTTTTATTATTTTTCTTCTTTTTGTTCAAAAGTGCAATAAATGAAAAACGGATCATCATAACATGACCAATTAAAAAAATATCACAAACTTTGAGCTTCATGTAATCACGACTAAGTGTGTATCTTCTAGCCCTTCAAACTTATATATCATATGTAGAGGCAATATTTCAGTGATAATACATGCATTTGCCAAATATCCAAATTACATTTACCATTTGTGACAGCAATAAAAAAAAATTTAAGGTTACAATTACGTATGACATCCAACACATTTATAAGATTTAAAAAAAGAATAACAAAGTACTTGATTTTGAGCACGAATAACATCATCATCTGCCAGTATATTTATGAAAAATCCTCCCTTAAAATGTCTCCCAAATTATACCTCCTACAACTAAAAGATATTCTACAAGTATAAATAAGAAGATGCATTATAATACGCGAAAATGTACCAAATAACATGAAGAACATTCAAAGATATACAAATTATAGGTGTTCATGCTGCTAATTTCATAGAATGAAAACGTTAGTATATTGGGAACAAATGTAATTACCATTCATACTTGGAACATAAACCAATCACCGTGCAATGTATATAACTTTGATAAAAATTCCTTAAAAGTACACACACACACACACACATATATATATAATGATGCTACATAAGTAACTAATGATAATTATGAGACTTTAAGATGCTAGTATTGTGGATAATAGCTTATAATAATTATCATAATTACTTGAATCCCACTAAGTGCTATTATTTTATTATTTTCCATCTTTAAATGTCTCCCAAATCATACCTCATACAAGTAAAAGATATTCTACAAGTATAAATAAGAAGATACATTATAATACACGAAAATGTACCAAATCACATGAACAACATTCAAAGGGATACAAAATAGGTGGCCATGTTGCTAATTTCATAGAATGTAAAATGTCAGCATATTGGGAAACAAATGCAATTATCATTCACCCTTGGAACATAAACCAATCACCATGTAATGCATATAACATTGATAAGAGTTCCTCAAAAGTACACACACACGCGCGCGCACACACACACACACACACATATATATATATATGATGCTACACAAGTAACTAATGCTAACACTATGAGAGTTTAAGATGCTAGTATTGTGGATAATAACTTATAATAATTATCATAATTACTTGAACCCCACTAATGGTAAACCTTTGAGCTTTCTTCAACTTTATTAAGCAAAGGACGTAGAAGTAATTTCGTAAATTGATGAAGCTTTATCAAGTTGCTTCAGACGATTTAAGAACGAATCTAATTGTTGGAAACTTACTTTTCTTGCCCAATTATGTAATGACTATTTTGTCCTTGTCATGGAATTATGAAATTACCTTGGTGCCCATCACTCTTCCTTTATATATAATATAGATATAGATTATAGGTTTTAACATGTTTTTTTTTAAATTTTCTTTTATGTTTCACATAGAAATTTATTTTTTATCTTTTTTCTATGTTGGCGTTGAGTGGTGACATGAATCTTATTTTTTGTTTTTAATATAATTCATTTTTTATTTTCTATGTTTAACTACATATATTGCAAATTTAGACTCCCACATGTTATCATCCATTACTTTCTTGAAGTACAAAAAATCGGTGATGCTCAATTTGAATATTTAGTGACCCAATTTTGGGAAAATTTGTAGAGTGACGTAATCAGACCACTTTTAAACTTGATTACTATTTTATGATATTTTTCAATACCAAAATAAGTTTTACTTTAATCATTCATTTATATTGAGTTATTAGGTACGAAATTTTTTTTTAACAATCAATCACACTTTTCATTATTTAAACATAGAAAAATCGTTAGAAGCAAGATATTAGCAACGAAATACAACCACCGTGCGACATGCACCTATTGTGCGAAATCAGAAACTGAACATAACATACCACCCTATTACATAATGAAATTAAAAAAACTACACCATTTATCCCATGTTAGGACTTAGGCATGTATTTCCCTCTGGTTCTTCAATCTTTACCCTCAAGAAACTTAGTGCCTTCATTTCACCGATCATCTTGTTTAGATTGACCAGCTTTCCCTCAAACACTAATTCGTTCATGTTAGGACTAAGCACCACATCATAGTAAATACTAGAGTGAAAATAAACACAATTAGATAGTTTTCTTTATAATTTAGATTTATGATTTAGCACACGTTTACTGCTAGAAGCTTAAAGAAGGCTCTTTCATGCAACTCGTCGGTAGAATCCTAGTATATTTTCGATTGGAATAATTTTGTCACGCCCTGACCCCAACTTAAGGCCTAGGCGTGTGACCAATAGTTGGTACATGTTTTGTAAATATATCATAGTTTAAGGTTGTAAAATGAAAGTTATGATTAACATATTAATATATTCCAATAGACGGGAATTAAACACCCGTTAGTTTGTTACAAAATATTTGAAGTTATAAACCATAATTTACAATATTTTAATAATAAAACTTGATGAGCTATCAGATCGTCTAATGGCTAGACTCCAACTAGAAACATCTACTCTTGGTTACTTGTAAAACAGTTTATAAAATACGTCAAAAACACATGCCGGTGAACATGTTGACACTAAAACATTTATGAAAACCTTTAGTTCGTACTCGAAACAATAAGCGGCCCTCTATATCGGAGTACCAATTATATCACATTAGTCAAGCCCTCACCGCCTAATAAACTGGCTTAATGAGATAGGAACTTGTAGCACCCGTGAAGGGGTATGTTTACCCTCTACCACAAATGAGAGGATCCAAACACACGTATAACTAGTCCAACTGGCAGCAGATACTAAATTTTTAGGCATATATTATCCCATGTAAACTTTGGTTTTCTGGTTAAATGACTCGATTAAAGAGTTTTAAAGTTATGAGCGTATTCACCTTTGTTTTGATAAACCCTTTCACTGATTTTGTTTTGATGTTACTGTAACAACTCCGGTTATCGTTTATTAATTTAAGCAACAAATACAGACCCGTTTTCGTTTTCGAGTAATTTTAATCTATAAAACGTCACATTATTCAAGTTATTTTTTAATATTTATTTATATTATCAATATAACTTTCAGTTGTTAACAGATTTACCCCTAACCTTAGTTTAACCTCAATATGTATCCACACCCAAAGGTTGAGGGCCTTTTGAGCAAAATCTGATAATTATATCCTCTTTACCCATTTACCCAAACCGAACCTATGATCCAAACCCGTGACCCGTGACCCAATTAGCTACCTTGCACCACAATTGTCGTCGTAAACTTGGAAATTGATTTGGGGAAATCAAAATACTTGCCTAATCGACCAAACCGACACTTTGGTTTAGGAAATCAGGATCTTTAGGATACAAATTAATGTGTATAACGAAGCCGTCATAATCATTACGTGATATACCAGTCAGAGCCATAATAATTCAATTCAACTCGTCTACACCTCCTCCTTCACCTCGCGAATCCAACCTACATAGTTAATTGTATTATTCTAGCCTGCCATTATCAGTTTGTAAACGAATTCTGGCCGGCACTACGTCGATTATTTTGACAATCAATCTGCAACTGTTGGATGTAATTGATACATGTAACAAGGTCGTTGTTAACTCAATTTCAATAACCCTAAGTTTAATTGCGTTATAAATTAACAAATTGATCGATTTGATTCGTTAGGATTTGTTTGGTTTTGGGGATTTAATCAATAATGTGTTTAATGTTTAATTTTTAGCTTATAACTAACTTATCACGTAGCTCAGTTGGCGGATTGGTGTGCGTGTTTAATGATGAGCCACCCAGGGTCGCGCATTCAAGCCTCCCTGGACGCTTTAACTATTTATAAGGTTTAACGATTTATAATTAAGTATTGTTAAAAATCAAATAAATGTTACCCTTTTAAATCGACATCATAAATGTAACGGTACGTGTCAACTAATCTCGTTACAAGATTTTTGCACATGTGTGTGTGTGTCTATATATATAGGGGATGGTTCATGCGAGAAGTGATATTATAGCAAAAAGTGAGAGAAGTGAATTTGAACCATTCATTGTGTTTAATCAATGGTCTACAAAAGAAAAGGCAAATTCATATTTACAAACACATATTATGACATATATTTAATTAAAAAGGGTGCATATGTCTTTTGTAATATTGTTCTCATTAAGCCAGACATTAATGTTATTCAGCTGTTTCATTTTTTTATGCCTAGTCAATAGTCATGGAGTCATATATGATTATTAGTATTTTAAATATTGTGTAGTATTTGTAGAGTTTTATATTAGTTTTCCATAGAAATTGCCAGCACTTAAAATAAAATATCCTACGCTATAGTATTAACTTGTGTAAATTTTATTTTATAGTGTGTTGGTATCGTGAATATGTATGAAAAAATTTTATAATCATAGGTTATTAGCATGATCTTATTTATTACATTTAGTTTCATGGAAAAAAAAGTTTTGTTTGTACTATGTATGTGGTATTTCGAATTGTGTATGTGTAAACTTTATCGTGTGTAGTTTCATGTATGTACTGTGTAGGTGATATTTTAAATTGTGTATGTGTAAATTTTGTCGTGTGTAGGTTAATATATGTATTGTGTAGGTGGTATTTCGAATTGTGTATGTGTAAACTTTATCGTGTGTAGGTTCATACAAGTACTGTGTATGTGATATTTTGAATTGTGTGAGTGTTAATTTTAGCGTGTGTAGGTTCATATATGTACTGTCTAGGTGGTATATCGAATTGTATATGTGTAAATTTTATCGTGTGTAGAATCATTTATGTACTATGTAGGTAGTTTTACGAATTCGGTATAAAGTTGAAAATCTTTCTAGATTTGGTTGTATGTAAAAGTTTTGTGAATGATTATTCGAAGAGGAACATATAGTTATGTCTAGGAAATAAGGTAATTGTAAAGTAGTACAAGATTTCAAGTCATGTAAAACACATGCTTTGTTGATCGTATGTACATGTATATGAATATGTTAAATTATATAATGTGATGTAATAATGTTTAATATATTTTATTTAACTTATTTTTATTAGCCATAAACGGACTTGTTGGTAACACCAAGATAAATTCTTGAGAATTGTAAAAGGAATGGATGATGAAAAATTAAAAATCAAAAGAATAAAAGTAAATAGAAAAACTATGATTTGAAACCCCTATGACATTTATTCGTTACCAAAAACAAAACCTGAATATTTTACTATTATACCCATATAATTAATTAAATATAAAAGAAAAAGAAAAATCTTGATTGGTTCAAATGTCTTCTCGCAATTTTCGCGGTAAAAAATACTTCTGAAATAAACCTAATCATATATATATATATATATATATATATATATATATATATATATGTAATTATATATGTGTGTGTGTAGCATGTATTTTAAATATATATTATTAATGAACCGACAACTATTTTTTTTATTAAAACCCAACAATATAAATTCACGTTTCTCGTCGTTGAACGTCTTTATAAACTTGCTCATATATATATATATATATATATATATATATATATATATATATATATATATATATAATAAACGTATTAAATAGATTTTTATTAAAATGTTCAAACAAAATATTTATTTATATATTACTACCTTTTATAACTAAATAATTATTCATTTTAATTACAATTATTTATTTATATATATGCATTTTATTTATTCGGATAATTATAAGTATATTTTACATCAAATTTAGTTTAGGAATTTGATTATATATATTTTTTTCATATAAAGTTAACAAGGGTTATTCTAACAATATTAAAAATGATGAATTTAATAAATAAATGTGAAACAATAATATTAATCTTTGCAACATAATTATTATAGAAATCCATCGATCAATTAATAAACATTCTAATCTCAAACCTAACTTAATCACATCGAAATCTTAATTTATCAAATCATGTTGTATCTTTTATAATTAATTTAATATTATATTTTATTATTAGGAATCATTGTCGATGTATCCCGAAGGGTTCATCATTCTCACATCATCACTTCTATTTTGTTCATCCGATCAGGTGAGTATCACATTCCCACTTTTAAACTCATTTTATACCGTTTTGGGGATATATGCGTTACTGTATATTTTCCTATTATCTAATATGCAAATTGCAACGGTTGTCACTTGTGTTTAACAATTTATACCTTACTTGTTGGTGAGCAATACACTAGTTTTGACGTATCTATATAATAAGGAAAAAATCACAATTCATATGTGTAAATCGAATAAAGCAAACAACCATTGTAAATGTAAAGCAAATAATTGTGGCTTCTTTCTACGTGGTAATAACCAAAATACTTGGAGAATGAGGATCTTTTATAATCGGTAGCAACAGACATACTCGGATAATGAGGCCCTATTCTATCCGCACTTAAGGTAGGATAGTTAGAGCGTATGATCGTACTTATTGCCTTCTAACAACAACATAAAAATAAACACTCGTGCACATAATCAAATTGAGACATAAACAAAGATCGAGCAAGAATTCGTACAAACACATAATGTTAAATTGTGGATTTGATAATGAGATCATAAAACAAGTAAGTTTGAATATGGTATGCATGCAACCCCCAAAATTATAAAAGCGTAAAAAGGGGGAGTGTGATTACTCACGTGAAATAAATAACTTGAAGGGTTGTTTGTGATACACCGGGATAATAAGTTCAACGAGTGAGGTCTAGGTTAAAAGGGTTTCGGTTTAGAAGATGATCTTGAAAGACTTTTAAGTAAAATAAAATGACAAGTTAAATAATTAATCAAAGTTTGAGGTTTAAAACGTAAATATTTAAGAACTTGAAATAACGGTTTTTGAAAAGTAAGTTTGCTTGAAATCAGGTCTCGGTATTCTACTCATTAGTTTTACTTAGCTTTTGTTAAGTAAATATGTAGGGATTGGTTTAATGAAATGGTGCACGAACCCTTGTTAGATATACCAAAACGGGATTTTAACGAGTGTACGGTTTAGTTAGTTCAGGTCTTGATATATTGTCAAACTCGAACCCGACATTTTCAAAGTGATACATGCCATGAGATAACTCAATAAAATTTAAAAGAAACTTAATCAAGTGTGTAGTTCTATTAGGAAGAACCTCTACGTCCGTTAAGAGAGTGTTTGGCATTGTCGGTCCAAACTTGTTATAAGATTAAGTTGGATCCAACATACCAAGTATTTTGATAAAACAATTAAAATTAGTTTCATTATATAGTTATAAAGAAAAATGATATTCGGTGACCCAAAACACATCTAGTGTGTCTTAAGCGGATGAACCCGGTTTAGTTCGGTCTTGGTT